>NW_024070205.1:34947294-34995929 GCF_014754425.2 Oryx dammah | reverse complement strand
AATACAGATGTCCAAGTCACCACAAATACAGAACTGAGAATACAGATATCCAAGTCACTGCATCTGCAGAACCGAGAATACAGATATCCAAGTCACCACATCTATAGAACTGAGAATACAGATTTCCAATAACCTTTGCTTACATTATGTTACACAAACTCAACTAAGGGTTATTAAGTTTTGCATTCTCTTAAAGAATTATAAGTGTTAGACTCATTCAGGTATAGGAAAAAAATGAATCTAATAATCTCCATGTTAACAACAACAAAAAAAAAAAAACAAAGTAAAGTCGCTCAGTCGTGTCCAACTCTTTGTGACCCCATGGACTGTAGCCTATCAGGCTCCTCCATCCATGGGATTTTCCAGGCAAGAGTGCTGGAGTGGACTGCCATTTCCTTCTCCAGGGGATCTTCCCAACCCAGGAATTGAACCTGGGTCTCCGGCATTGCAGGCAGACGCTTTACCGTCTGATCCACCAGGGAAGCCCCCCCCAAAAAACAAGGCCTGTGATAATTACACTTACTTCTGAATTCCCTTGCATGGAAGACAAGCAAAGCAGTCTTCCTTGAGACTGTGAAGACAACCATATAGATAGAAACTGTAGCTTCTGCAGGTACAAGGAGATTGCTACTCTAAGGAGAGCTGCCAGGCCCAGGTATCTGAACTTTGCACCTATAACTTGGGAAATGGTCCTCGTGTTACTGGCTTGGACTTATACAGTAATTACAAGAGTAAGACATACAGTAATTACAAGAGTAAGACTTTGGCCTGTGACCATCCAGCTATTAAAATTAAAGACAACCCTGAGATTACCCCCCAAACATTCTAGGCTGAAAATAATCACTTTAGGATATTGCTTCAGTCTCAACCCAAACTGCGTTGCACTGTAATGCACTGAAGTGAGGAAGAAAAGCAACAGCGCTGAAAGCCAGCAGAAGCCCACGGGGTTTCTGTCCATCAGACGTCCCATGATCGTTTATGGATAAATGAAGTAGGCCTGCTTCAGAAACTCATAGCAAACAATGGCTCCATGGGTAAAGCGTTAGGCAAAGCGGCTTCATTACATCTACTTGGTGATGCTCAGCCAGGGAAATGTGTCATGAGTCAGTGGATCTTGGCAGGTATATTCTTGCAATGCTGGACGTCAGAAATGTACAGGGCAGCCAGAGGCGGCTTTCTGCTTAGTTACCTGTGGTTCTGAGAGCTGCAATAGCTCGTGGGGGGGATTAGGAAAAGAGAGGTCTTGCCATTTTCCGGATACCTCATTAGGATTGCAAAATGAAAAAGACAGAGAGGCCCAATAAGAACAACACAGAGCATGTTGTCTGCAATGTAACACACACCACTGTGTTCCCAACAGATTCATTTCCTAAAAGAGGCAAGTAAGACAGAATTACTTTGGAGATTTTAATGAGATGCCACGTCCCACCTTCATCTCTCACTCCTCCCTGAGCCGACTGGGCCACTTGGAAATTCACCTAACGTCACGTTTAACTAGCAAAGTGAGACATCCGAGTTGCTGACAGACACTGTTATTTTCCTTAATTAAACAGCTCACTCGCAGGCATTGTTAGAGAGCTGCCCTTTGGACGAAAGTGGAGAGAACCACACACAAAGTCTGTGTGTGACCTGCAGAACTTGCTAGTGACCCACTGCAGATATTTGGCTCGACTGCTCTCAAGAATCTGCGCTGTCAATGCTACTTACCAAGATAACTAGCAGCATCTGGTTAAGTGTTTGGAAACCCAGCTGTCAAATAGAAAACCTGTTGTTTAAAAATTTGTGATCAGAAAGTGTTATTTCTTCTTCCTCCAATCAGGGCTCTTTTCCTTCCAGTTGCATGGTTTCACCCACCTTTACTGAACATGGGTAGCTAGGCCAGCAATTTATAAGAAATTGGTTATTTCAATACCAGGAGTCCTGCTGTTTACAATACCTGCAAGGACTATAACAGGTTATTAGGCTCTCTTGCAGAAATCTGATCTCATCAGGGAAAGAAGAAATTTGTCTAAGGCAATTTCTATTTTAGTCTCAATACCTTGAGAATAAACCTGTTAGGTAATTCAGCTGTTTTCTATTTTCTTTTTCATCTGAGGCATCCTGGTTTTCTGCTGTAACACTGAATAACACCCTGTTTGAGATACTCAAAATCCAACTGGAATGCAGAATTATTTTCAGCCTGTGCACTAAAAAATTTCTTCAAGCTTAGCAATCCTTCAGCCATTTACTGAAGTTGTATCACACCTCAATGAACTAAGAAAATAATAATTAAAACTGTTGACTCAAACATCTGTAATTAATGCTTTCTCGAATAGATAGTTATTGTATCCAAGACAAAACAAATTCCTCTGACGGCATTAGGATTTGGATGACTCCATTTTAAGTTACTGGATAAATTAGGGGTGAAGTCTGGAGGAAAGACTTAAGTGAAAATGAGCTAGATTCGGCGAAGACCATTTGGTGCTTTTTTTAGCTTTCCCCAAGACTGATAATTTGAATGGGTATTTTCTGATTGCTCAGCTGCTGGAATTAGCCTACTGGCTCCCAATTCTGATGGCTGACATCACTTCTGTTTATATATCTTTCTCCTTCATTAATTTAGGAGTTGGGGTCAAATTGCCTTTTATATATGCTATACTGTGAAATTTCATTCTTTCACTTTTCAAATTATTATCTCTGAATACGATTTTAAATGTCTTAACTATGGTGTACTGTATACATTACTAAGTATATTATCTTCTTTGACATAAATTCCAGGAATATAAATCCTCCTCAGAGTAAGCCCTGCCTCCCGAAGGACTTCAACCCAGGGACTCTTAGAGGGCCATCCTAACTTCTCCCGTGGACAGAGAGGACACGAGATCCTACTGGGAATTAGACAAGACACAGAGGAGCTGTTCCTCATTTCAAGTTGCTGTTTAGTTGCTCAGTCGTGTCTGACTCTTTTGTGACCCCATGGACTGTAGCCCACCAGGCTCCTCTGTCCCTGGGATTTCTCAGGCAAGAATACTAGAGTGGGTCACCATTTCCTTCTCCTGGGGATGTTCCTGACCCAGGGATTGAACCTGAGTCTCCTGCGTTGCAGGCAGGTTCTTTACCACTGAGTCACCTGGGAATTCATGTTAGAACGTTGCAGGCAGGTTCTTTACCACTGAGTCACCTGGGAATTCATGTTAGAAAAAAATAACCATGTTGGAGGGAACCTGAAAGCTTCTGAGTTCCTCTCTCTCCAGCCCCCTAAGACTGAAAGGGATGGGGGTGTTATGAAATTCCAAGTTTTCATGCATGAGGAGGAGTTTTAGGAACTCGCAGCAGAATGCAACAGGCGTTCAGGAAATGAAGGTGGGGACTCTGGTTGGCATGGAAAAGCACTTCTAGAAAATGTACTCTTAAAAAGGATCATTAACATACCAGACCCTAACAAGCTTCAAAAGTGCATAAGCAACCGCTTTTACTAAACTGTTGGGTCCTTGCAGCGAACTATATAAATTGCATAGAACATGCAAGATACTACCACTTATAATTAAATTGAATACTAGGGCATGCATCTGTTCTCTTGGGAGTTTTCTTTTTTTAATGGAAAGAGATATTATCCATGTACGCAGAGAGTGAGGGGGAATAGAAAAAGAGAGAAATGGAGATTTGTGTCCCATTTCTCTCTTGTATTTCAAACACAGAGGCATCTGCTCAAATCTCTGAGCTGGCTCCACCACATGGGACCTGAAATAATTCCAACTGTAAGCAACTGCCTAATTCTAGAGAGCTCTGACTAGTTAAATTTACAACGGCATGTAGCTGCTTTACATTTTTTAAAACAAATTTCTCCTTCAGTGTCAACTTTTTACAGGATAACTAATATATTAGTTATCCAGTTGTGTCCAACTCTTCGTGACCCCATGGACTATAGCCTGCCAGGTTCCTCTGTCCATGGGACTCTCCAGGCAAGAATACTGGAATGGGTCGCCATTCCCTTTTCTAGGGGATCTTCCTGATCCAGGGACTGAACCCAAGTCTCCTGCACTGGCAGGCAGATTCTTTACCACTGAGCCACCTGGGATCTTGACTTAGGAAGAACAATAAAAACTCAATTCTCTTGTCACCCTAGGTCAGCAAACTACAGCCTGTGGACCAAATCCAGCCCAATGCACATGTGTGTAAATACAGCTTTATTGGAATACAGCCATGACTATCCACTGATGGGACTGTCTGTGGCTGTTCTCACGCTTCCGTGGCAGAACTGGATACAGGGTCCTCTCCTTATCCGTGGTTTTGCTTTCCAAGGTTTTAGCTGCCCACAGGTCAACTGTGGTCTGAAAATATTAAATGGAAAATTCCAGAAATAACAATTCATGAGTTTTAAATTGTGTGCTGTCTGAGTAGCATGATAAAATCTCACACTGCCCCACCTGGTCCTGCCTGGGACGTCAATCACCCTTTTGTCCAGCACATCTGTGCTGTATATGTGAACTGCCTGTCAGTATAGGTGAAAACATAGTATATATACGTATGCATGTTTAGAGTCTGGTACTACCCATCCACTAGGCATCCACCGGGGTCGTGGCATGTGTCCCCCTTGGATAAGGGGAACTGCTATACTGCAACAGACATTTATTACCTGGTCTTTTAATTAAAAGACCTTTTAATGTTTGGATTGAAATATAATAAATAAATATTAGCATCAACAACACAAATGTGGTTATATGGGAAATAACATCTCCAGAGACATTAGAAGTTTGGGAATTTTTGAAGCATGATCTTTTCTCAGGAATCTTGTAAATGATTAAATAGAGTGCTAACGTAAGGTAAGAAGGGAGGATGTTGGATGTAGTTGAGTTGATAGAGGTAACTGCAATGTTTTATTTTATTTTTCTGCCATGTTAGATTTTTAAATGCATCTTAACACTATCTCTAGGACAAAAGTTGTCTAGTTAACCTAAATTCAAGTCTGATTTTCGTGAATTCAATTTCTGGCTTTTAAAAAACAGTTTTCTGCCTGCTACATCCTTTATTATAACCCAAGATGTGTTTGAGCAAACTCCAGGAGATAGTAAAGGACAGGGAAGCCTGGCATGCTGCAGTTCATGGGCTCACAAAGAGTTGGACATGATTTAGCAACTGAACAATAACAACAAAGACTTGTTATAGTCATGTCCGCATACTTACAAATCAGCATCATATTCTAAAAATCTCACAGACATTCACATGGTCCACTGAACCACCACTATCATTTTTTTCAAACACAAATTTTCTTGGAACACCCACTCGGGACCTTGATATAGAATGTACAGGTTTCAGACACTTCACACCACCCTGTCTTTCTTCAGCACTGTCATTAAATCTTGGAAGTCGGGTTCACTCACTTTTGGATAATGAATGTACTGGGCCGGTTCAGGAAGCGCAGCTCTGGGTACTGACTTGGCTCTGGGTACTACTGACTTACCTCCTAGCACTAGGGAAGGGGAGAGCTAGAAAATGAAACTATGTAACTCTAAATAAGAAATAGATCAGTTAAAAGAAAAACATCAGTATTGCCTAGCAAGCCTTCTTGCTTTGGAAATTTCGACACAGAAGTAGTTGAATTTCATGTAGCAGATTATCTTCATCACCAATTACCACTCGCTTAAGGTTTTCTTCTAGTGCAGCCTTGTTTAGATTTAAACTTGTCCCACCAGCCACCTTTTTCATACGGAAGGCTTCTCCCACCAAGTGCTAGCATGCCCTGTGGCGGCTTCAGGGCCTTTCAGCTGCTCATGCATTTTTGTATGTCTGTATGTGACTGTTATCCTGTTGTATAAAGTAGCAGTGTTAGTAGTCAGGGTTAGTTTTTAATCTTATTTCATTAGAAATGGATGTGAAACTTTACTGGCATACCTAGGCTGCAGCCCCATGCAAGCAAGCAAAAAGCAAAATATTGAAAATGGAAGGTAAAGATAAACTGGCTAGCAGGCAGCTACACTCACCCTTTTGTACAGCCTATGGTCCACCAGGGGGCTTTAGACAGTAAAACAACACCAAAGAGCTATTAGCATGTGAGGGTCACAACAGAAACCTTATAAATAGCTTTATTTCAACAACAACAACAGAAAGACTATAAAGTAGTTCCTTTTTTTTTTTTTTTCTGGAAAGAAAGAAAAGGAGAGTGGTGGTGGAAGATGTGAAATGAGCAGGTAGGAAAGTCACCAATTTATTTTTTGGTCTAAAAATGTTGAGGTCACATGACTTGGCAAAATCCTTAAGAAATGGGACACTTGCTGACTCCCAATGCCACTTCCTACCTACATTTTCTGAGAGGGCATCATAGGAGATTTCCTGTTTTAATGCTTCTAAGGGACAATACAGATGATGGTCTCTCTTGAGATAATATTCAATAACCTGGATGGAACAGCAACGAGGTGACACTTACTCTAGGGGAAGTGAGTTCAAACTTCCAGGATAGATTTTCGGGATTTCTTCAAGTTCCTTGATTGACTATAGGCATGGAAAGTGAATACTGACCATGCATAGTAGACAAAGGTTACTCCAATTTGCCTGCCTATTTTTTCCTAACATCTGGAATATCAAGGGGCAAGTAAAAAAAAAAAAAAAAGAGAGAGAGAGAGCCAAGAGACGTCATTGTTTAATCCCAAACAGTGAAGAGAACTTCAGACCCAGAATCTGATACTCTCTTCATAACAAATCTTCTTGTTAGCTTCATGAGGTTATTCCTGGTAAAAATGAAGGCTGAAGAAAGACAAAACCCTCAAGAAATGCTTCTCTACCAGTCTGAAAAAGGAGAACTCTTGAAAACACATGAGTGAAACCATTCCTTCACCCAGGCTCCTAAGTGAAGCAAACTTTTGGGCATTTATGTTCTTACCCTCTCAGTTCACCCAATGTAAACATAGTCAGTTGTGGCCAAAAAAAAAGAAGAAAATAGGATTGTATTGAACAGCTTTGCTCACATTCACCAAGGAGGCATTGGTTGTTCAGCAACTCAGCTGTGTCCTAGTCTTTGCAACCCCGTGTAGCCCACGAGGCTCCTCTGTCCAAGGGATTCTCCAGGCACGAATACTGGAGTGGGTAGCCACGTCCTCCTCCAGGGGATCTTCCCGACCCAGAGAGCGCACCCGCGTCCCCTGCATTGGCAGGAGGATGGTTTACCCACTGAGCCACGCGGGAAGCCCAAGAGGCATTACGCATGCATATTTTCAAACTTTGAGGATACAGAAGAACCAAGGAGAATTCAACTTGAGAACATACTTGTTTTATGTGGCTTAAGGAAGAGCAATGTTGAGGGGGTTTTTCTTCAAGATCAACTCTGCTGGGAGAGTGTTAACCACAGACTCAGTGGTACTGGGGAGAATCCTCCTGGGCTTTTTGTTTTGCGGGAGGAAGAGGAAGAAGGGAGAAGAGTGTGAACACGTATGGAAAAAGGCACAGGGAAGGCCTTGGTATTGTCACCAAAGAAAGAACAGCAATTCCTTGATTTGGCTGAAAGTCCTCTAAGGCAGGTATGACTGAATAATAAGGAAGAGACTGATTTTGGTAAGGCCTGGAGAATTCATTTCCTCATGTCCTGGTCCTGCCCCATATTTTGATATGCATTTTCTAACAAGACTTGCTATTTCAGAACATTGATATGGGAGCTCTCATCAGCTTAGCTAATCATGGGGAGAACCCCAATCCCCGCAGGTGGAGAGCAAATGCACTGCAGAGGAATATGGTAAAAGTGCCTCTGCTGCCCTGGCAGCAATTCTGGGTAAAGAGTACCGTATATATCCTAAAGAATGTTCCTTTTAATTATTACTGCACGTGTAGCTCTGTCCACTTTCCTTTCCGTGTTCATATAAACAAATTATTTTGTTAATTTAAGTAAAAGTGCACACAAGTAGCCAGTTAACCCCTAGTAAGTTTCAGAGTTAAAATATTGCCAAAGTTAGCAAGCAGACAATTTGAGGAGGAAAAACACTAAAGCGAAACCTCTGAGGAGTCACACTACACCCAGACAGCTTGGGCTCTGGGTACAATGAAATGGGAAGAAATTGGTCATTAAAGAGCTTGCTTTCAAGTCTGGGTCTGTGAACTGCATGGCTCCTGATGGACGGAAAAACAACAAAACCATGTGGAGAGTCGTCTGAACACAGCTCAGACGGCCAGTGTCACAAAAGTGAGGACAGAGCATTAACCCATGTAAAGAAAACAAACGCGCAGTTCACCAGCCCCCGAAATCTGAGTCAAGGACTCTGTCTTCACCAAGGCATCTCAAACTCGGGAAAACAGAGAGAAAGGTTTAGCTCCACAGGAAGATGCTGGAGTCATCAGAGCCCACTTCTAGTTGGAAATTCACCTCCCATCTCAAGGTGCCTGTCCTTTCCTGCCCAGTTTCCTTCCAACCACCTCTCCTGTTCCCCATCACAGAAGAATGGGAATTGATCGGTTGAGGGAGGGTGTTATCCCTGAAACCACCAGCAGAGGGCACAAGTTATTCAGTGGAAACTACATCAGAAAACTTGGTACTCGTGGTTTCACATCCTTTCCTTCAGAAGAGAAACTCTTTCTGTTTGGACACACATTAGCACAGTAAGCGTTCAGAGTGAAGACCACACTGCTGAAGAAAAATCTGGAACGAAAAGCTACTCAGCTAAGTTCTCCTCGAACCAAAACAGAAAAACACTGGCACGATCCCCGTGATTCAATATACACACAGCATCGTCTGGAACAGAGAGCAGGGTTCTCACAACTCTGTTCCTAAAGAGTTCCGTCATCCTGATGTCACTTTAGTCTGATTATTTGTGGGGCGAAGGGGTGGTTAGCTTCACCTAGGACTTTATGAGTGGTTAAGGCAATGCGGGTGGTTTCATTCTAGATGAGGAAAATGTCAAAATGAGGGTGAATGTACCTGTGGCGACAACGGCGTAGAAACCTCATTATTTTTCGAGCAGCCTGGTCCTGCTTTTTGGTTAGCAAACTGCTCCTGAAAAAGCCAGAATACGAATCACGGTCACGAAAACAGTGCAGTGACGTTTCGTGTGTGCAAGCTGAAAGCAAGTCAGTGGTTCAAGAGAACTTTTAACCCAACAGTTCATGGAGCAAATCCAACAGCACAAGCCTATCTCGTGGATCTGAGTCTGGGCATCACTGGGAGAGATGGAAGGAGGGAGGTGTAAACGCTCTCACCACTGAAAGGGAGACAACGGAAGGACTGAAAATAAGATGTCCTCTCACTACTCCTCAAGTCTTTGTAAGCTCGATTTGTTGAAAACGGGATGAGATAGACACTCATTCGCCTGTGTTTAGGCTTTCTCAGTTTAGACATTCATTCTCTCTTTGGGCTATTATTTTAAGACTTTTTTTTTTGATGTGGACCATTTTAAAACTCTTTATTGAATTTGTTCAATAAAGAACCAAAGAGTTGACTCATTGGAAAAGATGCTGGTGCTGGGAAAGACTGATGGCAAAAGCAGAAAGGGGCAGCAGAGGATGAGACAGACAGCATCACCAACTCAATGGACATGAACCTGAGCAAACTCTGAGAGATAGTGAAAGACAGAGGAGCCGGGTGGGCTGCAGTCCATGGGGTCGCAAAGAGTAGGACACAACTTAGCAACTGAACAACAACAAATTGAATTGGTTACCCCTATTGCTTCTATATTATGGCTTTTTTTTTGGCTGCAAGGCATATGGGATCTTAGCTCCCTCACCAGGGAATCGAACCCGCACTCCCTGCATTGGAAGGTGAAGTTTTAACTACTGGACCACCAGGAAGTCCCTGGGCTATTGTTTTCTAAACTTTTGTCATTGTATTTTCCAGGGCTAAAACTCTTTATGACTCTCTGCAAAATGGAATAGCTCAGCCCTGCTGACTTTTCCAAGGTCTTGGGGGTAGACACACTACAATTTAGACGATGATCCCACATGTGCACCCGCTCACTGAGTGCTCAGTTGCGTCCAGCTCTTTGCGACCCCTGGACTGCAGCCCACCAGGCTCCTCTGTCCATGGGATTCTCCAGGCAAGAATACTGGAGAGGGTTGTCATTTCCTCCTCCAGGAGATCTTTCTGACCCAGGGATGGAACCCACATCTCTTTTGTCCCCTGCACTGGCAGGTAGGTTCTTTACCACTGCACCACCTGCGCAGCCCCAGTTGACTGTATTAGGGTGACACCTTTCTGAGTAGGAACTGTGGTCCTTCCAGGTTCTGATACAAGTTGAAACTGGGTAGGGCATCAGAATGATTGGATGGGGAGTGGAGAGAGACAGAAGGAGCTAAATGGACCAAAATGGGCAAAGGGCACATGTGTAACTACGGTAACACAGCGTCTAGACTGCTCTGGGAGGAAATCACTGCAGGATGCTTCGCTCCCTATACAGACAGACCCGCACGTCTGCAAGGGGCTGCTCTTACGCCCAAGTCGGGGTTCTCCTGGCTGCCAGGAGATCTCCACCCACCTGAGCTTCTGCTGTACGATGACTGCTGTCCGGCGTGCCTGCCGTCTCTTGCCACACTTCTTATAACTCCGGTAGAACTTCTGGATCAGCACAGCGGCGCGCCGGCTCTGCTGGAATTTTTTTTGTTCGTAGTAACTCCGGAATTTGCTCTGGATCAAGATGGCAGCCTGGGTCATCTTTTTGTAAAGTGCATACTGTGAGGGCACAAGGAGAAGCACAGCAGTAACAAGGGGAGCCGCGCAGGCGGGGTGTCCTCCGAGCCGGCCGGGTGAGGACGGCAAGAAGGAAAACTACGTGTCTCTTTTCTTTTCGTGTTCTGGTCTGGCTTTCATCAGAAAATAGGCAGATGAAGCTTCTTTCCACCTACCTTCCCAAAATGCAAAATGTTAACTTTAAGAGTCGCCTCCAGACAACGCACTACTGCTTTAAATGTGTTTTCCCTCACCTCAAATATCAAAACCATTTACCCTTCTTGGAAAAAAGTTTTAACAGCAATAAATTGAGACACTTGAGTTGAAAAAACATATTTAGGAAGTAAAATTTTATGATTTTCTTTTGTTTGTTGTTTTGGCCAAACTGCTTGGCAGGTGGGATCTTAGTTCCCGACCAGGGATTGAACCCATGCCCGTGCACTAGCTGTGTGGAGTCTTAACCTCTGGACCACCAGGGAAGTTCCAGGAAGTAAAACTTCACATGTTGAAGATGAATATTTCCTATCCAATTTGGAAACATTTTGAATTAATCCTTTTTGGATGCTTCCCAATTCCTGCCAAACACAAATCCACTTAGCAGGCAGCATCTAACTTCTAACTAGCAGTTCCACACGACATATTTCTGAGTTACAAGGTCCCAAATACAAGGCTTATCATGAAACGCTGACACCTTTAAGCCACTTTAACCTGCAAAAGATTAACGCTTGTCAGACCAACACAGGGGTGAAGCCATGAAATCTGGAAGGTGGCCCCAGAGCTGGGGACCACTTGGGAGTCAGTCCCTGTGCCCTCCGGCCAGCCTGCCACAGAGGTGGAAAGTGAGGCACGAAGGCACGCCCGGGGAGGATGAGTCCTCTTCCCTGCCAGGCACGAAAAATGCAGAGCTCTGCAGATGTCAGCAAAGGCTCTGTCCAGATTGCTAACCACTTAGACTATGACTCTAGGGACCAGAAGTCACAGGTGAGGGCTTTGCTCACAAGAAGCCAACTTACCATGAGAGGGCCAAGTGCTCCTCAGAACATCCCTGTGCCTAAGTCTCTCTCTGCATGTACGAGGTAGAGTGAGGGGCAAAAACTGACTTCTCAAAAGGTTCCAGACACAGGGCCCTGCTGCAAGAACCCTCTTGAGTCTTATCTGACCTGCTTGACATTTTCGTTTGGCCCAAAGTCTTTCAAGACAAGGGCTGCATCCCACAGTGTCTCCACGACCTTGGCCTGCATGCTCTGCATGGTCAGAACCTTGCAGACACAGCGCAGCACAATGGGAAAGAGGCAAATCTCCTCAGTGGCTCACTGGGTTCCCGGTATTTATCTTGGATGGATTGTTTAGATGGACACTGGCCAGGAAAATGTCCAAAGACTGCCTGCTGAAACCCACTCCAACGGCATAACCACGTGGCCCCCAGAGGATAGATGTGCTGTGGTGAGGTGGCCGGGTGAGGCGGGGGTATGCCTACTGAATGAGCGTGCCATCCTAATGGCCCCTTCTTGTAGCTGGTGATGGGTGTGAGGTTTGTGACTCTGGTGGAATGGTTTGTGAGAGGACTTGGGTGTGTCATTACCTTCAAGGCTATCCATGTCAGCTTGGGGGAGAAACAGAAAATACAAGATTAATGTTAGATTGCTGAATAGAAGGAAATGAAAAACCAGAATCAGAACCAATGAAATGCCCAACCAAAGAAAGAAAGAAAGGAAAAAAGGCAATCTGACTATATTCATGCCTTTCATCTTCCAAAATACTTGTCTTATATTTGCCAGTACTTTTTTTTAAATGCCTTCCATCTTTTTGGTTATAGCCAACAGTTCTTTGGGAAGGGATTAAAAAACAAAAACCAAACAACTAACAAACTCACATTTTGGAATAAACTCCTGCTGTAATCAAAGACTAGAAACTCTGATTCTGAGTATTGCTTTTGCTAACAAGAAGTCCTCTCGCCAAACAGAAGCCAGGATGATTCCCAACAGGGACTGTGGTGTCAGCGTTTACACAATAAACCTTCATTTTCTGGGATCATGAACTCAACTGGCTATAAGCTGAAGACACTCGCCCCTCTCCCCTCAGAAGTAAGGCTTAATCCTAGAGAAACTTGAGAAAGTGGCAATCCACATGAGACATCAAGCAAATCTTAGAAATAATAAAGAGAACAGAATCCTGATTTTCTGTGTGGCTGGTATCTATCTCAGCATTTATTATTCCTTAGTCTAAAAGCACAACCTAAAAATTGGTTCTACTAATAGGACTGAACTTTACCATATAAACCAGTCAAAATGCAATTCGGCACTTTTTAATATCACTACCTAGGTGGTTAGAAAGGTCTAATGTTTACTTAATCTCTCTGAGTCTCAGCTTCTTCACCTGCCAAATGGAATTAAAAGTGTTTACTTCAGATATTTTTGTAAGGAGAAAATGAAATGATGAGTCTGAAAGATCTAAGGTTTACTAGGTGTTCTCGGAACAATTCCCTTCCTGTCTGATGAGAGCTCCATGACCCTGCAGGTCATTTCACAAGCAGTAATACTGAACGAAAGAGTAATTCAGGTGCTCTTCTTACAACGCTTAACTAAGGAATGCTCAGTGTAAGATACTCTGGGCTTCTTCCCATTTTCAAAGATTTTTTTACAATTCTCCATTTTACACTGGGTAAGAAGCAGCCAAAAAGGAAAATTGGCTGAAGGTTATGTGATGTGTATGATTCAAGGTCAATGATAACAACCAGTATTTACCTTCCCCCATCACCATACCAAACCTCCTCAACCTCTTTAATTACTAATGAGCTTATAGGCAACATGACTCACATAGAGCCTCACTTCAGACCCAAATAGCTTCCTCTGTATCAGACCAATGTTGCAGGAAATGATACCACTAAGAGGTCAACAGTCCGAACAAAAATTATTTTGTGGCAATAGTTGCAGATGGTTTTTTGTTTGTTTTTCCTTTTTCTTTCCTCTTTCAGAACATTTTCCTCTGGTCTTTAACCAAGGTGATTAGAAGCCAGTCTTTGGGTCAGGCATCGGATGATATGCTCTCTGCCAAACATCACACGGGACTCCCCATGCCGGTTTGGATGCTGTGTGGGTAAGACGCATTCACAAGCTGGCTCACCTGTTTATATTTTCTGTAACAACGCTGAATGACAGCTGCCGCCACTTCCTGCTGCTCCCGTAAGGGTCGGCCCTTCAGGGGAAAGCGAGGCAAGAAAAGAAAAAATGATACAGTATAAGAAATGCAGCTTTCCCAAGACTTCAATGGAATGACCACTAGTTTCATTGACTTTCTCAGAACTGAGACCCGAGGTTTACCAAATACGACACGTTAATATCAGGATAAATTAGGAAAAATGAATTTACAGAATACCTCTCTGGCTATTCTGGCTTTTAAACAGAACTACCATATTTGGATGTCAGCAGGCCTAAACAACAGTCAAAGGATTTAAAGAACTAGGTATTGTGCTATTTGTCCTTATAAGTTGCTGCTCTGCTCTGTCCTTCCTAAGATAACACCAAGTCCTCTACTTCTGGGTCAAAGATTGATGACTTATAACATCTGTATGCAGGTCAGGAAGCAACAGTTAGAACTGGACATGGAACAACAGACTGGTTCCAAACAGGAAAAGGAGTACGTCAAGGCTATATATTGTCACCCTGCTTATTTAACTTCTATGCAGAGTACATCGTGAGAAACGCTAGACTGGAAGAAACACAAGCTGGAATCAAGATTGCCGGGAGAAATATCAATAACCTCAGATATGCAGATGACACCACCCTTAAGGCAGAAAGTGAAGAAGAACTAAAAAGCCTCTTGATGAAAGTGAAAGAGGAGAGTGAAAAAGTTGGCTTAAAGCTCAACATTCAGAAAACAAAGATCATGGCATCCGGTCCCATCACTTCATGGGAAATAGATGGGGTAACAGTGGAAACAGTGTCAGACTTTATTTTGGGGGGCTCCAAAATCACTGCAGATGGTGACTGCAGCCATGAAATTAAAAGACAATTACTCCTTGGAAGGAAAGCTATGATCAACCTAGATAGCATATTCAAAAGCAGAGACATTACTTTGGCGACTAAGGTCCGTCTAGTCAAGGCTATGGTTTTTCCAGTAGTCATGTATGGATGTGAGAGCTGGACTGTGAAGAAGGCTGAGCGCCAAAGAATTGATGCTTTTGAACTGTGGTGTTGGAGAAGACTCTTGAGAGTCCCTTGGACTGCAAGGATATCCAACCAGTCCATTCTGAAGGAGATCAGCCCTGGGATTTCTTTGGAAGGAATGATGCTAAAGCTGAAACTCCAGTACTGTGCCACCTCATGGGAAGAGTTGACTCATTGGAAAAGACTCTGATGCTGGGAGGGATTGGGGGCAGGAGGACAAGGGGTCGACAGAGGATGAGATGGCTGGATGGCATCACTGACTCGATGGATGTGAATCTGAGTGAACTCCAGGAGTTGGTGATGGACAGGGAGGCCTGGCGTGCTGCGATTCATAGGGTCACAAAGAGTCGGACACGGCTGAGCGACTGAACTGAACTGAACACCTCCCTGTTGTTGCTTAGTCGCTAAGACACGTTCGACTTTGCGACATGATGGATTACAGCATGCTAAGCTTCCCTGTCCTTCACTATCTCTTAGATTTTGCTCAGACTCATGTCCAGGGAGGTCAAAGACTCCTCTGAGAAATGGTGGAAGTCTCTGGACCTTGCCCACCAAAAACACACATACAGACACTTCACCATAAAATTTTAGGAGTTCATGGGCAGCCAACAATCAGTCTCCAGGCCTCCAGCCAGAAACCCCCGCTCCAGGTCATATGTTCCTTGTGGCAGAGATGTCAACTTTGTATTAACTAAATAATGAATATCTATTACTACCCTGACAGTAAGTTCAGAGGGTAATAACCATCGCATTACTGATCAGTTTTATTCCACTGAAGTTTCTGACTATTCTTAATAATCTTATGTGACCTAATTATAGAATCTTTATTTCAAATTATAAACTCAGAGAAAAAAAGAAACGGCATACATTTCAGTTTGAATGATTCTGACTTTTCCCTGATCACAAAAGGACTCTGTTGTCTGCTCTTGTTTTATTTTAAAGAAGTTCTTTATTTTTGGCTGCAAAGCATGAGATCTTAGTTCCCTGACCAGGAATTGAACCCTCACCCCCCTGCAGTGGTAGGGCAGAGTCTTAACCACTGGATCACCAGGGAAGTCCCCAGGACTCTTGTTGTCTTTTACCTTGTATTTCCGGAAAGCTGTCTGGACAAGCCTGGCCGCTTCATAGAGTTCTCTCTGTTCGTGATCAGATAGGGTCAGCTGTGCAAATTCATTCTCCACCTTCTCACTGGTGGAGGCACTCAGGAACTCAGACCAGTCTGCTGCAGAGGGAAGGCTGGGCTTCTCAAAAGTTATTTCACTGACTGGTGAGCCTACAGGGCTCAGGCTGGTATTAGAAGAAGGGGTGAGAGGCTCATTATACGCACTTCTGAAACAAAAGAAGACATGAGGGAGAGAGGCTGGTGATTGGTCTGCAGGATTCATCACACATTGGTCAAAAAGACAAGATGGTACCCACAGTGGACCATGAAGGATACTCCTCTACTCAGTCCAGAGAGATGCTAAGGAGACTCCGGGTGTCCTTCAATTAGTTAACTCCATGCTGAACACCTGTTATGAGTTCAGTACTGGGCTAAGTACTAAACCCAGTAAGTCCACTGTCCAACTATGAAGCTTCAGCTGAACTGGCGAGAACATGCTATGACACATTATCTCCTACACTCTGCTGTGGGAAGAAAGCTCATGGCAGAGGCGAGGAAGAAAGAGGTCCTTGAGAGAGGCAGTGGAATCCATCCTAATGCTCCCTTCCTTCCTTGATAAGGGCATCCACTACCCAGATCTCCTCAGATCCAGTGGGTCTCCTGAGCCCCCAGCTAAATCCAGGAATTCGCTCTGGGGAGAGGCCCGTGGACTTTACTGACCTGATCTGGGCAGCATTTGGCAGGTGGTCTACGTCAGCCAGGTAACCGGCCAGCCAGCTCATGGTACTGCTAATGGTGGCCGCGTCTATCCTTTCCAACGCCGGGGACTCCATGGGCACAAAGTTCTCCTGCTTGATCCGCTCAGGTGTGGCTTCAATGATGTGCTCTGCCAAGGTCATCATGTTCACCTGGAACCCGGAGGCCACAGAGCACCTAGGTTAGGATGCGGCCCTAGGAGTCAGCCAGGCCCGCCTCCCGCCCGCTACCTGGGAAAGGGAGAAACGAAGCAGGGTGGCCTGACATGACAGTCCAGTGCCCTCTGATATTATCTGAAGGTTTTACATGATTTGCTCACATATGCTGAGATGCCAGATCTGAAGAGCTCCAAAAATCAGCTTGGTCCAAAACCTTAAGTCTTTGAGAATATCTGGCTTATGCCTACTTTCTACTCTCAGCTAGGATCAACTGATTAAGGATACTAAGGCCTGGGCAGTTCTAGAGGACATGGTCATGTAATTATAGTGATATTGCTGGTTACCTGACCACTTGTTCTTGTTTAGCTGCTAAATCGTGTCTGACTCTTTGTGACCCCCATGGACTGCAGCCCTCCAGGCTTCTCTGTCCATGGGACTTCCCAGGCAAGAATACTGGAGTGTGTTCCCACCTGACCACTATGCCCCCATCCCCACTTTGTCCTGCCCAGAGAACCCTAGTTTTGTAGAGAGCAGCAAAGAGCCAAAGCCCAGGGGACAGCTGGTGACTAAGACAAGCCACCTGGTCTGATCTTCCTCTCAGTTTCCCACCTTCCTGCACCAAGGCGAGGATCTGTGACCAGCTTCTGGACAAGGAGACTATACACAAATCTGCTGGGAGAGATGTGGGCAGAGCTTCTGCTTTTCCTGGTGAAAGGTGCCGATGCACCCGGCCCCGCCCCTCTTCTCCTGCTCTGACCACAGCCAAGCTCGAGAAGCCACATTATGATCATAAAGCAACAGGAGTGAAGAGAAAAGCCAAAAGAATAGAAAAAAAAAAAAATCCAGGTCTCTGATGGCATTACTGAGTCACCAAACCTCTGGACTTGTACAAGAAAAAGAAATCATGTTCTTATGAAACCACTGGAGTCAGGGTTGCTGATACGAGCATCCCCAAATAAATTCCTAACAGATACATTTAGGAATCCTCACAACGAGTCTGGAGTAGATCTATTCAATTAGAATCAGAGATATGAGCTTGGTTTTAAAAGTTTTCTTGCACATCTCTTGAAAATAGAAGTTTAAATACAGCAGTTTATAAGTGAACTGAAAATGTTCAGAAAGGATCTATACAAAAATGATTAAATGCTTATCTTACAACATGCGTGAACCTCACGAATATTATGCTGACTGAAAGAAGCCAGGCACAGAATGTGACAGTTTATGATTCTATTTATATAACATTTCTAGAAGCAAAATTCTAGGGAAGAGAAATCAGATCCTTAGGACTGGAATGGGAACAGAGGTTGATTGCAAAGGGGTACAGGGAACTTCTGTGGGGGGAAGGAAGTGTCCTAAATGGAACTTTTGTGATGATTGTGAATTTTGTACAAACTCACAAACGTTTATTACGTTGAACACTTAAAATGAATGAATTTATGGTATGTTAAGTTATACCCCAATAAAACTGTTAAAAAATACTTATCTTGGGTAATTTTCGATATTGTCAACAAAGAATTGTAACAGGAATACAAATGAAAACGTTTAGGGAAGAAATATCACAGCTTTTCTTCTCCTTCTATATTGACAGTCTTGATTGGTGACTCAAACAGGAGGAAGCAAGTCCTACCTTGATTCTTTTCCCACGAAACTATTAAAAAGTGGAATCTCTGGAGACCAAAGGTTATAACTATCTGTAATCACTCCTCTCCCAAATCCTCTGTTTTATAAGACTGTGTGAGTATAAGAACACGTTAACATTGTAAGTGCAATACTTTCAGATACCAAGCAGATGATTTCTTAATGGGACAGCTATAAAAGGCAATGGAATTTAAATGACTTTAGGGCTTTTTATTCAAATGACGTTGGGTTTTTATTAAAAATTCTCTTTGGGTTCTAACATATGAGCAGTTTTCACAAGTGTGCTTAGATATCTCAGAACAATGATATGTATATTTACCATGTTTTTATTCATACATCTACATAATTATATAATCATATATTAAGTATATATACTAAGTCAAACTTTCTAATTGTCTTGTCAATTTCTTTCTTTTTCTCTTCACATGTACCTCAGCTGACAACTTCTGAGACAGCTGCATTAGTGTCGTGCTATGATTGTGACTCTGGTACCACATTTCTTTGTATTTATTTGCTTTAATATTTAGAAACTACGTTGTTAGGTGCACGATGTTTCATTACGGTCATATCTTTTTGATAAACTGTATATATATAATATTTGCCTTAACTATACTTTTTGTCTTTTTTCTTTTCATACTCTTTTGTCTGTTATATCTTCATCTGTCAGTTCATTTTCATCCTTTCTGTTTCATTTTAATTCTGTCTTTTACAAGTAGTATATAATACACTTTGCTTCTTTTTATCCAATCTGAGAAACTTTTAATAGAATTAACAGTTTCCAAAGTGGGAATGACTCATGTTTGAAAATATTTCTATAATATTATGTTTCAGAGTATTATTTTTGTTGTTGCTTTTTTTTCTTATTGCCAATGCCTGAACTTTTCCCAACTGAGCCAAATTTTCTTTTCCTCCCTTTAAGTGACTTAGAAACCCTGAGCCTGTTCTGACACTATCTACTAACTTGATATTTCTAATAAGCATATTTCAGTCCCTGGTTTTCAGGCCCGGTTCAAAATGTTTGACTCCCAAGTGGCCCAAGTGAAGAAGACAGTCCACTAGTCTTATACATAAGCCCAGACTTTGAACCAGTCACTGGTGAGAAAATGACAAGACCTCTAGGAAACTGGCAGTCAAGATCAAGGAAGTGCGGGTGGACGGACCAGCCCCTGCAAGCTTACCTTCTCCACGCTCACCTGTATGTCATCCATGGGCTGTGAGCACTCCTCACTCTCGGTACCATCACGGTAGGACCCCAGCTCGCTGTTCACCACCTCTCTGTTAGCCATCATCAACACACTCATCGGTTCCCGTGGACGCACCTGTGAAGGTGCTGTGTCCTTGCCTACACTGGTCCCCTTCGGATTTCCAGTCACCTGTACTGTAGACACACCAATGTAAAGATCTTTGGGGTTCCACTTTACTACCGGCTGGGATGCAGAGGCGTGGAGGAATCCTGCAGTCTCTGGAGTGGGAGGGGAGATCTCCCGGCTGTAGTCCCTCAATCCTTCACTGGGGCTGATTGTCTCGGGGACAGGCTGCTTAGAACTAGGGCTCTGCTTCCTGATATTTGGCTGTTCCAGACTCAGTGCAGTGGACAGCAGCTTCTCCTGCCTTGCCTGGAAGTACTCGGGGTTCAATTTATGCTTTTTGGGAGCTGGATAATCTTTGTGGCTCTCACTGCTGTAGTAATTAGAGGGTTCAGACCGAGGTCTTCTCAGCTCTGAAAAGTACAGTAGAAAGGACAGTCAGGACAGGTGGTACAGTGAGGAATGCTAAAGAATTAACATGTTCTCTATGCCTGAGAGACACAGAGTGCAAAGCCAGAATTCAAGACACATCCCTAACGTTTACATATTCCCCAGCAGTATATACTGTATTCAAATAATCCTCCTCCAAAATTTGTAGTTCTTTCTCACATTAACATAGTTTTTTTTTTTTTCCCTCAGTTTTGGGGGTGGGATGGGCGAGCGGGGTTGGGGGAAGCACTAGGCATTCTAACAGCTAAAAGGAAAATTAGAAACACTAAAGAGAAAACCCCAAACCCTTAAACGTATGTGAACATCCTGTGGACTTTTCCAAGGGTAGTGGCATATGACAGCAAAAGGGGAATCTGCCAAGTGCTGAGATGTCACCATTTAGGATTCTCACCTGGGTTGGTACTTGCAATGACAGTGACTCCTTTGGGTATTTCTGGGGAGTTGATGGCCTCGCTGTGCCACTGGCTCACCCAGCTTTCTGTGCTGGGCTCGTCGCCTGCAGGACAGTGGATTCTGGGGTTCTGTCCTAGCTGAGCCTGCTCATCCCTCTGCAGGTGCTCCAGACACTCTGCTAACTTCACGTGACCTCGTGACCTGGCGATTCCCAAAGGCAGCCTTCCTAGAGAGTCTGGAATAGAGATGGCCCGACGGTCCCACTTGTACAGCACGACAGCTGCTTCCAAGTGCCCGAGAGCACACGCCCACATCTAAAAAAACAGAGAGACAGAGCGTGCTTCCTCAACATGAGTTAAAAAAAAAAAATCCTATTTGACTTCTGCCACTGCTGCCAATTGACAAATTGGTCCTTGGCAGCAATCTCAACGGTGCCATAAAACATTTCCGTTACAAAGCGGCTCCGATATATGTCATGTATCAACAAGGGTGAACACAAAGGGAGCCAGGCATATCCCTATGCCAGCCCAGAAGAACAGTTTGGGGAATAAATGAACCCATTTCTTACCAGAGGAGTACAGGAGAAGTGGTCCACGTTCAAGGGGTCGACCTCCAGTTCCAAGTCAATGCTGTCTGCATGCTTTGTGCTGAAACAGATAGCATCACAAATTACTGCACAGAGAATCAATGTTAAAAAATACCATAACATTATGAAACCTACAGAGATGAAACCAAAGTGGGCAGCCAACATTGCTGATGGGAAGAAACAAAGTCCTGGGTTTCCTAGGTGGTTTGGATGCTCTGTTTTGCCAGGAGCCAGGAGGAAATGAAAAGTCCAAAGTTTACTTTAGCATCTCGCTCAGTACTTCTTGGGCAGAAGTTCACAGAACTTTGTGGAACTGTCCTCAGAGAGACTCCTTTGCTGTGAGGATTCCATACTCCCTGAATGGCCAGATCTCCGTCCACTGGTGGACACACTAAGAGGGGTGCCTGCTGATGGGTGAGGAGGACACCGGCCTTACCGCCATTTGATGAGGGTCTGGATGAGGGTGGCATAACCCTGAGCAGCGGCCAGGTGGAGGAGGGTCATCCCACGGAAAGTCTTGGAGTGGATCAGATGCTTGGACTTTGCCCAGCAGGCTCGGCTCATCATCTTCTCACACACGACAACCACTCGGCTCTCAAAGCAGCTGCCCAGCGTCCCAGGGCCGGACGCGCACTGGAACGAGACAGCACGTGTTCCGATGACCGGAGGCCCAAAGGCCTACCACCATGTCAGCCTTCGGATGCCAGAGGAGGGGAACAAACTCTTTGTGATTAGCGATTGAAAACGGGAAGCGCAAAAGTGAAGATAAGGAAACATCATGAAAGGGAGACAGAATGTGCTGAGTCCAGCTTAGCAGCACACCCACAGCTGGGCACACAGGAATCTTCCACAACTCTAAGGGCATCAGAGTCTGTCTACTGCAGCTGACAGTCTGGTTGTGAACTCCGTGCTGATCCAGTTCAGGAAAAGCGTATACTATAAAACAACAAACAAAAATGTGGTCTAGCCTCCCAGGTGATGTAATTAAACACTGTAGACAGGAAGCCGGCAGAGGAAAGCAAAGCAGGTAACTTTCCTAATGCTTCTACGGAAGGGGTGTTGTGGGGGGCTGCTGCCCGGACCGCTCACTCCCCAGCTCCTTCTGGAAGAGAACTGTCACTTGGGGATTTTTCTCCCTAAATACAAACTTTAAAATACCCAATGATATATTTGCAACTGCATGGATGGACCTTACAGGCCTTCAGTGAAATAAGTCAGAGAGAAAGACAGGTACTGTATAATGTATGTCACTTAACATGTGGAATCTTAAACAAAAACCAAACACACACACAGAAAACCTTCTTGACTTCATGGATCCTGAGAACAGACTAACAGCTGTACGCAGAGGTGGAGAGTAGGAGGTGGGCAAAATGGTGAAGGAGTCAAAAGATGCAAGCTTTCAGTTACCAAATGAATAAGTCCCGGGGATGTCATGTACAGTATGGCAACTAAAGTTAATAACACTGAACTGCATATTTGAAAGTTGCTAACAGAGCATATCTTAAAGGTTCTCATCACAAGGAAAAAAAATTATAAGTGTGATGACAGAAGTTAACTAGGTTTATCGTGGTGATCATCTGGCAATGTACACAAATGCTTAATCATTCTGTCGGACACCTAAAACTAATACAATGTTATATGTCAACTACAGCTCGATTGAAAAAATAAATTTTAAAAATCCAGGAATAATCCAGTACTTTATAGAAAGCAAAAAGGAGGCTGGGGAAGCCATTAGAGACTTCCAAATTCAAGTGTTATTACAGTACTAACAACAACAGAGGCATATGGGAAAGAGAAATTCACTCATTTTAACCACCTGGCTTTCTCCCCTTTGTTGTAAGGAAGTTGTACAAGAAGAAAAATACAGTCAAACTTAGTAACCTCAACAGCTTATCTGAGTCTCTGTGATAGGTTTTTTTTTTTTCTTTGAAATTTTATTCAGAATCCCCAGCATCTAAACAAATGATATTTTACTAGCTTCAAATACCCTCTGTGTTTGTCTACAATACTTTCTTTTTAAAAAATTTTTATTGCGGTGTATATTTTATTGTTTTACAATGTGGCATTAGCTTCTGCTGTACTACAAAGTGAATCATCTGTATGTTTATATATATATATCCTCTCTGTGATAATTTTGTGTTTCATACCCTCTCTCTCAGACAAATGAGACTCTAGTCCAATTCTCATTTCTGGTGTTTTCTTAAGATTTTTTTTGATGTGGACTATTTAAGTCTTTATTGAATTTGTTTCAATATTGCTTCTGTTTTACTGTTTTGGTTTTTTGGCCGAGAGGCATGTGGGATCTTAGTTTCTTGACTAGGGATTGAACCTGCACCCCTAGCAGTGGAAGGTGAAGTCTTAACCCACCAGGGAGGTCCTGTCTCTGGTTATTATTTTAAGTTATTTTGTCCAGTAACTGTTGTTCCTCACTGTTTTTTTTTTTTTTTAAATCTGGAAAACAAACGCCTGTAAAAAAATTTTTAAACACCCAGAAAACAGCTATAATGTCACCCTCACCAGAAATGTCATGACATGTTATAGGAATGTAGTCAGGCAACCCTGACCTGCTGCAGAATGGCCTTGACTCGAAAGACCCAGGCAGGGCTGCTCTGTATACACCAAGCAGATGTATTCAGGACACAAAGAAGTCACCAGGTAAGGAACAAAAGGAATTTTTTTTTTGCATTAACAAGACCAGCTACATCTCTATCACATAAAGTAGACAGATATTCCTTGATGCCAACGTAAACTGATGAAAGAGTATTCAGCAGCAGTTAATATGGGATCAGATAACAGGCCAGGGCCAAACAGCTGAGCTATACAATGGACATTACACTCCAGCCCCTTTCTGTAGCCTTTGTCAGTGAAAGAAAAAGGGCTTTGTGGGACTCTCTTATTTTAGCCATGAGATACATAGTAACCAATGTTTACTACTTTTTATAAAACATTTGTATCAGGTGGACAAGAAGCCTTAATATTTCACTTTGTGCCAAGTCTTTCCTTGTCCATTGATTTCCAGACAGGTGAGAAATAAGAAAATTTTCCAAAAAAGGTTGATATTTTTGGGAGGGTGGTGGTACCTTATGCTTTGTTTTCATCTATTACTAAAAATATTCCTAACACTTGATATTTACAAGTCTCATAAAACTCAAAATGTTCACTTACAAATGTGATTGTTCAGAGAAAATCATCATCTTCAAGGGAAAGAGGGAGAATTATTTGAGGCTTTTAGGTAACGGCTCAGTGGGGAAGGTGATAAACACCATCGATCCCTCTACCTTTATTCTAGAGTCTCCTGGGGGGGAAAAAAAATGTCTACCTAGAAGACTTTCCCAAAATGAAGCTCCTACAAGAAATTGATACAAAACTCTCAAGACTACCAAGACCCCAGTATTTGGTGGTTTCCCTGTGCCTGACAACACTAATTCATCCATCACGGAACTGATGGAAAAGCACCTGCGGCAGTGACAGAATGTGTAACGTTGCTCTGTCGCTCTCTACTGAAAAAGCACAAACACGGTTTCTCTGGGCCCTTTTCCGATTGAACTCCCGGAGTTTATACAAGTCTTATGAATTACTGAATTCAATTACGGTTTCTATTTATACTTAAGATAGAGACAGGACACAAGATACAAAATAGGTTCTAACTGGACTCTGAGCCCAGCAGATCTGAGTCATCGTTTGGCCTCTGTCCTGTCACTGGACGCCCTCCCTCCTGCTGGCAGGTAACTGCAGTGACTTCTGAGATCAGTAGGTGATTTAAGGCTTAGGGAGGTGAACGGCTGAGAAGGCCCACAGTCCAGGGCTTCTCCCCTGTTGAACAGACTTAAATACTCAGAAGCACGAGGACTACAAAGCACCCCACCCTGCCTTTTGCCTCAGCCAGGAAGCACACCAGCAGAAGAGAAGGGACTTGTGATCAACTGCCTCGCTCCTCCATGAAGCGCGAGACGTCAGGAAGGCGATGGTCCCCAAGGACTCGTACCTGGGCTTGGCTTCCTCCGTTGCCGCTCCCCGTGCCCCCTCCGCTGCTGCCTCCTCCGCTCCCCTGCTTGTGCTGCTGGGACCCGGTCATCTCTGCCATCCTCCTCTCCATCTGCTCCAGCCGCTCCAGGATGGACATCCTGAACTGGTTATCTAGGGCAGAACGCGGAAGGGTGAGGCTGTGTTCCAGAAGAAGGGGCATTAACCCATGGCCCAGTCCAGCCTGTAGGATGGGCATCCAAGACGATCACCCACTCAACCAGATCGCCTGGGTTTGTCCAGGCTGGTGATGACCCCGACACCTCACACAAGACCATAGCCACGACTGCAGCCCAAGTTCTCAATGAAAGGAACAGAAAAACCCTTTCTGTCAAGGTCCTGGTTTCAGGTTCCGGGACCCCATTTCTTTGTCAAATTCCCCAGTGGAAACCCTGAAGGGAGACCTGGTGGACAGGCCCCTAGAGCAAACAAATGAAATGAACACAATTTAAATCAGTGGAAGAAAGCAATCATTGGGATTTCCCTGGTGGTCCAGTGGTTAAGGATTTGCCTGGCAATGCAGGGGATGCTGGTTCAATCCCTGATCGGGAACTAAGATCCCACATGCTGTGGACCAACTGAGCCTGTATGCCACAACTAGAGAGCCCTGCGTCACACTGAAATACCCCGCATGGTGCAATGAAGATCCCTTGTGCCGCAGCGAGGACCCGACACAGCCAAATAAATAAAATAAAAGAAAGTTCAAGTTCATTTAAAAATAAGAAAGCAAGCAATCACTGTGAGAAAGAAGAATATACACAAACCCACACACATATATTTACATATATATATATATTTTTTAAAGTCATATCAGTTTTACCCAAACACTGAAAAAAAAAATTATTGTCTGATCCAGGCTCTAGCTGCAAACACACACACACATATGACAGCTGGGGTGAGGTAAGAGCTATGCAACGCCCTGAGGCAGAATGTTCAAGGAGCAGAAGCCATATGGCTGGACCACACCTGAGAGGACAGTAGAAGATGAAGTTGGAGGGGTGAGGAAGGACCAGACAGGAAACAGTTAGAACCCTGGCTGTGTCATATAATAGTGATATAACTCTGAACAAACTCTTTGGTGCCTCAATTTCCTTAACTCTTAAATGGGCATAGTAACAGTCCTTATCTCCAAGGGTTGCTGAGAGAATTTAACAAATTAACAGATTTATAAACGCCCAGGACATGGTTAAGTCCCAGACAAGGGTGCCAGCCATCAGCATCATCTTGTGGCAAGGGAATAAAATATCTTGGGAAATTGATCAACCTGCTGTGAAGCCACTATTTTCAAAACACAGCCATTTGAATCAAGAAAAGGAGTACCCCGGAGAAGAAATATTTTATCAGCCTCCCTTGTCATCCAGATTATAAGTCCTGACACTAGAGAGTAAGCAGTACTGCTCCACAACTAAGCCTGTGCTGTACCCGAGTGCTGCGACCACTGAAATCCACGGGTCCAGGAGCCCGTGCCCCACCACGAGAGAAGACACAGCAGTGAGAAGCCTGCACACCGCAACTAGCGAAAAGCCCCCGCAGCAACAAAGGCCCAGTGCAACAGAGAAAGGGCAAGGGCACACTCCGTGCACTACCCACCCACGAAGCAACTTCACAAACATTAACCCGTGACCCCTCACGACCCTCAAGTGAGCCAGGTTGCTGTCCTCGTCTTATAGCACCTGACTCTCTGCGACCCCACGGACTGTAGCCTGCCAGGTTCCTCTGCTCATGGGACTTCCCGGGCAAGAATACTGGGGTGGGTTGCCATCTTCTACTCCAGGGGATCTTCCTGACCCAGGGATTGAACCCACGTCTCCTAGGTCTCCTGCACTGGCAGGTGGGTTCTTTACTATTAAGCCACCTGGGAAGCCTGACTGAGGCATGAGAAGACACTTTATCTATCGGTCTCCATGACTCAGAGCTTGGCCACCAGGTGCTAAAATCAGGAAGGGAAAGTCATGGGAAGAGGAGACACACAAGAGCTAGCTGATCTTACCCCAGGGAACAGAACTTTTTTCTCAAAGTCAAAAGGTAGTAAGCACCTGTTTCAAGGGCAGGTTTTCAATACTGAATGTCAAATTGATCTCACTTTCCTAAACCACAGAAGCAGGACGAGAAAAGACTGCTTTGCAAGAATCGTGGTATTATTTTCTTAGTAAGCTATTTCCAGGAACACCACCAAAGGAAAAGCCTTCCTCTTTAAAAGAGAAAGGTGACATCTTTCCCCCCAATTTCATACAGACTAACAAACTCTGAGACCCCTTCTAAGCATCTCAGTGGCATGGTCACAGATGGGGGCTCAACCCTGAATGAATATTTGCTTGTGATGCATGGGACATGGCTCGTCATGCTGGGATCACTGATGGGAAACTTCCAAGCTGGTCCCAGAACCCTTCTCTGTGCCCTCTCCACTCCTGCTGCTGCTAAGTCGCTTCAGTCGTGTTCGACTCTGTGCAACCCCATAGACGGCAGCCCACCAGGCTCCGCCATCCCTGGGATTCTCCAGGCAAGAATACTGGAGTGGGTTGCCATCTCCTCCAATGCATGAATGTGAAAAGTGAAAGTGAAGTCGCTCAGTCGTGCCTGATTCTTAGCGACGCCACCAGGCTCCGCCATCTATGGGATTTTCCAGGCAAGAGTACTGGAGTGGGGTGCCACTGCCTTCTCTGCCTCTCCACTAGAAAAGAGGAATTTTGCAGAATGCAGCACTCCTCCATCTGAAGCCAACAGAAGACAAAGAATTTTACCTTTTAAAAGACAGTGAACTCAAGTGGAGCAGCAACTACCCTTCAGGTACATTTTTAAACTCTCCTTGCTTCCTCCTGATCCTGCCAGCCAGATAACCACCCAACTCTGAACACATGCAGAGAGCCTCACGCAGACTGCCGAACCAGCTTAAACATCCTGATGGTTTCTTCTGCCAGCCTGCAAATCTTGTGTCTCTTGAGTATGTGTTTAGAATCTATTCGCTTCTTTTGGAGCTTGGTTTGCACTGGTCTGGAGCACGGTGGCCAAGATTAACATGCCATGTCATGCCAACAGGGAGAAGGGCACAGGGCACGCCACGTGGCTGTGCTGCTCTGCCTGTTGAGGTCGTTCTGTTTCAGCTGAACTGCTGACAGTGCAGGCGGCCCTGGTTTGCGCCCCCAGCCCATTCCCTGTCCAAGCCCCTGCCAATGCAGCTGCCTGTCAAAACCGAACGACCCTGCAATCCCACTCCTGGGCACGGCTCCAGGGAAAAACATGATTCAAAAGGATACACGCACTCCAGTGTTCGCTGCACCGCTGTTTACAATAACCAAGACATGGAAGCAAACTAAATGTCCACCAACAGAGGAATGCATGAAGATGTGGTACATATATACAACGGAATATTTCACTCAGCCATTGAAAAGAATGAAGTAATGCCATTTGGAGCAACATGGACGGACCTAGAGAATATCATACTGAGTGAAGTAAGTCAGAGAGAGGAGAAATATCATACGACATTTCTTATATGTGGAACCTAAAAAGAAATTATACAAATGAACTTACAAAACAGAAAGACCTGCAGACTTAGAAAAATATGAACTTACGGTTGCTGGAGGGAAGGGATAGTTAGGGAGTTTGGGATGGTCATGCACACACTGCTATATTCAAAATGGATAACCAACAAGAACCTATTGTATAGCACAGTTTGGGGGAGAATGGACACACAAATGCTGAATCCATTCCCTGTTCACCTGAAACTATCACAACATTGTTAATCAGCTGCTGCTGCTGCTGCTGCTAAGTCGTGTCAGTTGTGTCCGACTCTGTGCGACCCCATAGACAGCAGCTCAACAGGCTCCTCTGTCCCTGGGATTCTCCAGGCAAGAACACTGGAGTGGGTTGCCATTTCCTTCTCCAGTTAATCAGCTAAGACCCAGTAAAAATAAAAAGTTTAAATTTTGAAAAAAAAATATATATATATTAAGGTCGGGGAAAAAACACTAAGTCACCAGTGCCTGCCCCAGGGGTCACTGGCTCCTGCTCCAGACTGAGTGTCCACTGCTGGCCCCACAGTGGACTGTGCAGGCAGCTCTCACACATTATCAAGCTGTTCTAAGAAGCACTTAGTGAAGATGCTTAGAAGCAGTTATTTACCTCTTAAGAAAACTGTATCATGCAGAATGGCATCACTGAGCCTACTGACTTCAAATGGGGGAGGTGGTGATGATTAAAATAAGAAACAATTGAGCTGGCACCCTGGAGCATCAGGACCATGGTACCGCATGGACCAGGAATCAGATCACACTTCCTTCATCATCTTAAGATGATGGTCTACAGCTCTCCATGACTGGCAAGTCAAGAGCAACAACGTGATGCTAGTTGTAGCTTTATAGCTTTATTAATTAAACCTTTATTGTAAGATAGCAAATTTAGAACCATCTCTCATGTTAATTGTGTTGCTGTTGTTGGCTAGTCATTCAGTTGTGTCTGCCTCTCTGCGACCCCATGGACTGCAGCATGCCAGGCCTCCCTGTCCTTCACCATTTCTCAGAGTTTGCTCAAACTCATGTCCACTGAGTTAGGGATGCCATACAACCATCTCCATCCTTTGTTGTCCTGTTCTCCTCCTGTGTTCAATCTTTTCCAGCATCAGGATCTTTTCCAATGAGCTGGCTCTTCACATCAGATGGCCAAAATATTGGAGCTTCAGCATCAGTATTTCCGTGAATATTCAGGGTTGATTTCCTTTAGTATTGACTGGTTTGAAATCCTGGCAGTCTAAGCAACTCTCGAGAGTCTTCTCCAGCACCACAAGTTGAAAGCATCAATTCGTCAGCACTCAGCCTTCTTTATGATCCAACTCTCATATCCATACATGACTACTAGAAAAACCATAGCTTTGCCTATACGGACCTCTGTCAGCAAAGTGATGTCTCTGCTTCTTAATATGCTATCTAGGTTTGTCATAGCTTTCCTTCCAAAGAGCAAGCATATACATCTTAATTGTGTATTACTGGATAAAGGTAATATAACTACTTAGAAGCAAAAGACTTCTGATTAAAAACCAGTTATAGATCCACTTATTCATGTGCAAGTATTTATGGAGCACCTACTGGGAACCATGAGATTAAAAGACACTGGCTCCTTGGAAGGAAAGTTATGACCAACCTAGACAGCATATTAAAAAGCAGAGACATTATTTTGCCAACAAAGGTCCGTCTAGTCAAAGCTATGGTTTTTCCAGGAGTCATGCATGGATTTGAGAGTTGGACTATAAAGAAATCTGAGTGCCGAAGAATTGATACTTTTGAGCTGTGGCGTTGGAGAAGACTCTTGAGGGTCCCTTGGACTGCAAGGAGATCCAACCAGTTCATCCTAAAGGAAATCAGTCCTGAATATTCATTGGAAGGACTGATGCTGAAGCTGAAACTCCAACACTTTGGCCACCTGATGTGAAGCGACTCATTGGAAACAACTCTGATGCTGGGAAAGACTGAATGCAGGAAGAGAAGGGGACGACAGAGGATGAGATGGTTGGATGGCATCACCGACTCAATGGACATGAGATTGAGTAAACGCCGCGAGTTGGTGATGGACAGGGAGGTCTGGCGTGCTGCAGTCCATGGGGTTGCAAAGAGTTGGACACGACTGAGCGACTGAACTGAACTGAACTGAACTGACTGGGTACCAGGTACTGGGGGATGCCTTAGTGAAGAGATCCCTGCCTTCCTCTGTTGACCAACAAATAATTTCCGCAGCCTGAAAGAACCTGAGTTGTTGAATTAACGCGGTGTGGAGGCAGGGAGGAGAGAACAATGTGCGGATGGAGGGGGCTGATGAGGTTCGCCCCAGTCTCATCCATGATGTTTCAAATAAAGCCAATGGTGATTCAGTTCTGAGAGGTTGCAAGTCCCCTGTCCTTGGGACAGTTTAAGTGAAGTGATCAGACTGCTCCCTCAGGAAACCCCGGATGCATGGAGAACAAGCCCAGAGTGCACGTTTCCTGGAGCATGTGAGCCTCCAGGGGTGTGTGCTTCTGTTCAGCCCAGTGGTTTTCGGGTGTCAGCAGGCAACAGAATCACCTGGAGGGCTTCTTGGTGGGCCCAATGCCCAGGACCTTTTGGTGTTGGGTTTCTAAAACGTTTATTTATTTTTCGCTCTGCTGGATCTTGTTCTAGGTGTGGCAACTGGGGGCTACTCTTGCTTGTGGTGCGTGGGCTCTAAGGCATCACTTGGGCTTCAGTAATTGTGGAACACGGGCTCAACAGTTGTGGCTCCAGGCTCTGGAGCACAGGCTCAGCAGTTGTGGGGCATGGGCTTAGTTGCTCCGTGGCATGTCAGACCTTTCCCCATCAGGGATCAAACCTGTGTCTCCTGCATTGGCAGGTGCGTTCTTTACCATTGAGTCACCAGGGAAGCCCCTGGGTGTTGGTGTTGATGCTGGTTTTGGTGTTGGTAGGCTTAGGAGAGCCCAGATGTTGCATTTCAAGCAAGTTCTCAGGCGATTCTCTGGTTTGGAACCACATCTTGAGGACTGCTGCTCTAAGACCCCACCCTCCCTCCACAAGAATGAACCCTCTCTCTGCCCAGTGTTTGTTAAAGAAAGACCCCAGGACCACCTGTTCCAGCGGAGACACAGGTTCCCACCCAAGGTGGACACATGAAATGTCACCTCCTGGACATCATGCAGGGGTACCCAATGGTTTAGCGCTAAAGAACCTGTCTGCTCTGCAGGAGCCATGGGTTTGATCCCTGGGTCGGGAAGATCCCCTGGAGAAGGAAATGGCAACCCACTCCAGCATTCTGGCCTGGAGAATCCCATGGACAGAGGAGCCTGGGGGGCTGCAGTCCCTGGGGTTGCAAAGAGCCGGATGCGACTGAAGCGACTGTGCATGCACGCACATACGTCATGGCGGATCCCTCCACACGGACTCCAACAGCGTCAGCTGCGCATCTTCTCAAGCACACGGCCAATTCACACCTGACAACACTTGAAAATGGTTTAAAATACACCTCCTTGCCCTGCTTGCTGCAACTAATCAGGCACCACTTTCTCAACCTCACCAAACCTTACCTCTTCATTGCTCTCTCCTCTCTCAGTGGGATGTCTTCCCAGGTGTGTTTTTATCTCCTGCTTCTCTCTAAAGCAGTTTATTTACTTGGATGGCTTCAGGGGATGAGATGGTTCAACTGCCATGCAGCAATTCCTTCCCACTACATTCAAGACATGTGCACCCACCTACCGGTACCCCAGATGAAAGATAAATGATGCTGATGGCTTTATAGCCAGTCTGGCTCACGATTCATTCCAAGCCTCTTCATGAGCCTGTTCGACCTGTTTTTTTGTTTGCTTGTTTTAGCAGAAGCCGCATTTCTAAACTAAGCAGTGATGAAAGAGTAAAAAGAACACTGAAGTAGAGAGAAGGGCTACAGGTTTAATCCTATCACCGTGTGACTTTGGAAAAATTATGATCACTTTGCATCTCAATTTTCTCATCCATAAAATGAGAGTATCTTATTGTTTCCTATGAGGATGATGAAACAAAGTAAACTTTTTAAAAAGTGGTCAGATTCTCTTAAGTCTGAATTATTATTGGGACTTCCCAGGTAGCTTAGACGGTAAAGAATCTGCCTGCAATGCAGGAGACCCGGGTTCAATCCCTGGGTCAGAAAGATCCCCCAAAGGAGGAAATGGCAACCCACTCCAGTATACCTGCCTAGAGAATTCCACGGACAGAGGGGCCTGGTGGGCTATAGTCCAGGTCACCAAGAGTCAGACATGACTTAGTGATTACACCACCACCAATTAACATTTACCTAAAATTTCTAAACAATACCAAAGTTTTAAACACACACACAGAGAAACTTCATGAAGTCAGATACCCACAGTATGTTTCAAGTTTAGGTCTGTGATTTGCTGCTGTCAAAGGGAAGAGTCCCAAGTGTCTGGGCATCTAATGAAAGGAAATGACTGTGTCAGGAACCAATAACGACCCAGACTAAGGCTCTCAGGGTTCAGCCACACCTACCATCACCTGCAGATTTTGTACAACTCACTTTAAATCTGGGAACCGAATGGATTTTCACACTGAGCAATACAACATGAAGCAATTTCTGACTTTATATCAGATAATCTAGTTAAAAAAAAAACTTGAATCCCTCCCTTGTGACCCACAAAGTAAAATGTCAAGTGTTTGGCAGGAAATGGGTCTTTGCCGACAGCCTCGGGCAATTGTTTAGGGGTCCTCTCATGCTCACTGGTCTCCAAAGCGACCAGGAATGTCATACGCTTTGGGGTCTTGGGGGGATGTCCATCTTTCTCCATATCGAACTGGTGACCTTCTTATTTTTCAGGGTGTAGCTCAAACATCCTTTCAGAATTATTATTCGTAGCTATCACTGAGCATCTACATGGCCTAGACATTCCACAGGTTTTATTTTTAGTCCTGGAAACAACTCTGATTTTCCTCTCCCTTTTACAGATGGGGAAGCTGAGGCTCTGAAAATGTGTTATTTACCCAAGGTCATGAGCATCAGCACAGGGACTTGAGCAGAGGTTAGGCTCTGAACCCACTTCCTAGTCCACCCAGCAAGCCTCCATGTCCTGCTCTGTGTCCTGAGAGCATTCAGCAAATGAACCTGTAGTTCTTTATTTATCTGGCCGCATCGGGTCTTAGTGGGGTACACGGGATGTTCCATTACCGCATGTGGCTGCGTTGCCCCAGGACATGTGTGATCTTAGTTACCCACCCAGAGACTGAACCCAAGTTCCAGGCACTACAAGGCAGATTCTTCTTTCTCTTTTAGTTTTTTTTTAAAAAATAATAATTTTAGTTTTTAAAATTAATTTAAAAGAATTTTTAAAACTATTTATGGCTGCATTTGGTCTTTCTCTAGCTGCGGCAAGTGGGGGCCACTCTCTAGCTGCAGTTCAAGGGCTTCTCACTGAGGTGGCTTTTCTTATTGCAGAGCACGGGCTCCAGGCTCATGGGCCTCAGCAGCTACAGCACACAGACCCAGGAGCTGTGGCACACAGGCTTAGTTGCTCCATGGCATGTGGAATCCTCCCAGCCCAGGGACTGAACCTGTGTCCTCTGCATGGCAAGGCAGATGCCTAACCACTGGACCACCAGGGAAGTCCCTACAGGTACTTTCTCACATGTGTCATTTCTTCCAGAGTGAGCTTTCTGCAAGTCTTGTACCCTTGGTACCAGATCCACAGTGGGTATACCCAGTCGGCGGGAAGGAATATCATGTTCTAATTTAAGCTCCTTCAGAAGCGAACTGATGGATGAGGTCAGCCACACTCTGGAACGAGGGCTCCAAATAACCTCTACTCTCCACAATGGGCTCCAGGGAGCTTTACACACACTAGCCCATTTTATCCTTTATTCCCAGGGAGAGAAAGAGCATTCAAAATGACTGAAGCCCCGTGGAGTTGTTGTGCAAGCACGTGAGAAAGCTCTAGGCGTTTCCCTGGGTGGCTGCCCTTTCCCTGGGGCTCAGGTAAGGAAGTTACATAAGTGCCATGTGTTGATGCAAGACTCTGGCAGAAAACGTGAGGAAGACCTGACTTTTCCATAGACACAAGCCGGGATTTCACGCAATGTCACTTTCCTTTGTCCACTGAGATTCCCATTATTAATACGGATCCTCACCTTGCAGGTATTCCCACTTTACCCAGGGAAATGAAGTATTTGGATCACGGTGCCTGGCAGCACACCTTGATGAAAGGACTGCCTCTAGGTAGTTACACAAGTGCTTAACAGGTTCAGCTTTTGGAGAATTGGGACATTTTTACTGTGAGACCTAAGAGATACTTTTGAGAACAGCCTCAGAAAGTGGGCATGGATTTGCACAGCCTGAAAATCAGCAAACAAATAACATCTGCAACCCCGAGAGCTTGTTATGACAACTGCTCGACCCGGGCCACTGCTGGTCTCACTGCCAGAGCAGGAGAGAAAGTTTTGCCTTGGCAGGTAAATGAATGAAGGCGCGATCATCAAATACCATCTGCTATTTTAAAACACGTTATTTGTGGCTCTGGCGCACATGTGCCCTCTGGTTGCTATTTGGACCGGGGACCAGAGGCCGTGTCTCCTGTTCCGTGGCCAGCCCTTGGCCATGCTGGCAGGAAGGGCTGTTGAAGCATAAGGAGGCATGACTCTGGCTATTTCTGTAGAGAACTGTAACTGCCGCTGAGGAAGCCGTCTGCATTCTGCAGGGGAGCTCAGAAGGATGGGAAACACGAGATCGCTTAATTCCTTCCCAGAATCGAGGGGCGGCCAGAGTGCCCAGAGCGGCTCCTCCCAGGAGAGCTGCTGAAGACGTCCAAGTGCAGGGGAGAGGGTGAGGCCTGCCTGGAGATAAGGCACAAGCTGTACCACTCTGATTTTCCAAAGCAATGGCTAAATTTAGCCTTAGGAAAAACTGCCTTCCTCCACTTCTTCACAACTCCCCAACTCTATGGACCAAGACGCCAGAAATGGACGTCAACAAGCCTTCTTAAGACCGTCTTCATTGGCCGGGATGGGGGACCTGGATTTCTTCCTGGTCTATAGTTCACACTGCTCACAAAGTCAGAGTCTCAGGTACAACAGGGAAAAGCCCTTTAAGCTGATGAAGAGCAATGAGATGAACTTCTGAGGGGTGCAAAGCCAACCTACAAGGATTTCTCCTTTGAAATCTTTCAGTGCAAGGCGGGCAAAGAGGCCCAGCCTCTATCCTCTAAGCACACAAAGGCTCAGTGGAACCCAATGAGCTCAGCTGGATTATGATATGGCATCCAGAGTGTAAGAGCACCTGGATTACACAGGAGCCAACCTCACTGTCAATCAAATAGCAAAGCAACTGCAGTTCAAGGCCACAGAACTGCAGCTAATGAGCGTGAGAGCAAAGGAGATGGGAACTCTGACAGACTCGCCACCTACCTTCATCAAGTCTACAAAAGAGGAGGCTTGCTAATGTCCCCCAAAGCACCACACTTGGAGGCCACTGCCTCAGCAGTTTCAGTGAAAATGAGAACTACTGCCATACACACTACACGCACAATACGTACAGATTGAGACATCCTAGAAATGGATGGAGCGATGGAGGAAACCACTGACACAAATGGGATAATTTTTTCCAATTATAAAATGCAGTTTATTATAAAGTTAAGGCTGATATGAAAATATTTCTTTCCTAATACATGTCTTAAAATTATTTTAAACTTCAGAGGTAACCACCATGCAAAATTGTTAACTTTTTATTTTGCATTGGAGTAGAGCTGATTCGGAGAAGGCAATGGCACCCCACTCCAGTATTCCTGCCTGGAAAATCCCATGGACGCAGGAGCCTGGAAGGCTGCAGTCCATGGGGTTGCTGAGGGTCGGACACGACTGAGAGACTTCACTTTCACTTTTCACTTTCATGCATTGGAGAAGGAAATGGCAACCCACTCCAGCGTTCTTGCCTGGAGAATCCCAGGGACAGGGGAGGCTGGTGGGCTGCCGTCTATGGGGTCACGCAGAGTCGGACACGACTGAAGTGACTTAGCAGCAGTAGCAGCAGCAGAGCTGATTAACAATGTTGTGATAGTTTCAGGTGGACAGCAGAGCGACTCAGCCACACATATACATGTATCCATTGTCCCCCAAACTCCCCTCCCATCCAGGCTGCCACATAACACTGAGCAGAGTTCCCTGTGCTATACAGTAGGTCCTTGTTGATTATTCATTTTAAATATAGCATTGTGGACATGTCAATTCCAAACTCCCTAACTATCCGATCTTCCTCCCCCCACCCCAGCTCCACCCTTAGTAACCATTACCAGAGGGGTCTTTAGAGGGAAAAGATATCAGGATGTGAGTGAGTGCTGAACTTTAAATGTCTTGCCCAGATGAGGTGGTAAAGGAAAATCCTCCATTTAAGAACCACAACTGCCAAGACGGGAACTTGTACAAAACACACAGGAATTGTCAAGGGGCAAGCATCCATTAATTAACTGCCAGCAGGTTGTCCTGGGGGTGCCCAGCTGTACCAAAAACACCACTCTGAGTCCTCAGGGAAGAAGGATGGGGAATCAGGGCCAGAACAGACTCTTGCTCTGAATGTCAACTGCATACCCCCTGCTGGGCCTCCACTGTCTAGTGCTGGTGTGTCAGGGTCCGAGGCGTGGAACGGTGAACAGCACAACTCAAGCTGTCGTGGCGGCCACCAGGGACACAAAAACCAAATGAGACGTGTGCCTTCATTTCCAGAACCCCATCCTGATGGAAGCAGAGGGCAATGAAGAGCGACCTCGATAGTTCTATGGGGCCAGCGCCTGCCTTAACTCTGTTCACTCATCTCCCTGAGGCCTGGCACATAGTTGGCTCCAAATAAACATTTACTGAACAAGGGACTTAATTTCCTCTGTTCAAAACAGAAAGTGTGAATTTCGAGCAGGACACGGCAAAGGAGATTGCGTAGGACAAAATATTTGTTTCCATTCATCATTTCCAGGTGACTTTCCTCCAGCCAGGTTGAAAAGCAGTTCCTCCCTTTCTCTCTTCCCTAATCCCATCAAACAGGCTGGGGACCAGGCATGTGAAAACAAACAAACTAACTGAGCCAGACACATGATAAGCTTTTGCCTTAGCAGCAGTGCTCCACAACACGGCTGGGGAACAGAGACGATGGTGGGGAAAGCCGAATACGCAATAAAAAAAGAAAACTCTGCCAATGAGAAGTGTTACAAGGTACCTGGGGCAAAGGTTTTTGTTTTTGTTTTGTTTTTTAAAAAGTCCTGGCTGCTTCTAGAGAACGGTGCTAATCCCAAGAGATGTTGTTTGCCCTGAGTTTCTGGTGATTTTCAGTATCTGAGTGAAACACCGTGCACCGTGCATTCGGGATTCTGGTTGAAAGAAGCCTCTCGATCTTTCCAACTCACTCCCCACACATTGCTTAGAGCTGCCACCGCAAAGCTTTCTCCCGGGGCTAACTGTAGGAATGCCAATGTTCCCAAGCTGTCCTGTGACCTCGTGAGAGAGTTTAAGTCCAAGATGTTCCACAATTACACATTTTTTAAAACTCTGGATTCTACAGAGAACTCGAAAGTGTACTAACTACAGTACTGTTTTTTTCTACAATGCCATAAGATTCTGTAAAACTCTGGGATAAATACAGACAAAGAGGTCCTTTTCAAATCAATTAACTGAAATGTCTCTATTTTAAAAGAAATAGCTATACTGTTTTAAAATACTGGATGTATTTTTTTAAAAAAGGTTAAAACAGATAAAATGATCTAAAGATACTGTTTTACAAGTTATCATAGGTCTTTCTGACAAATAGAGAAATAGTTTTAAAGATCAAAGTTATACCACTTTAACCATTTTATTCCAAAATAAAATACTTCTCCAAGGGAACCACCAGACCCATAGAAAAATTTTAACCACTAAGCTCCTTTATTCAGCACTGTTGTGATCCCTGTGAGGACCATTTTGTGTCCTGGCTCCAGAAAAAAAGTGGAAGTAAGTGAAAGTGTTAGTTTCTTAGCTGGTCTGACTCTTTGGGACCCCATGGACTGGGGAAGCCTGCCAGGCTCTTCTGTCCAAGGGATTCTCCAGGCAAGAATACTGGAGTGAGTTGCCATTCCCTTCTCACTGCTTAAAAACACGCCAAGGGCTGCTCTCCTGTGTCTGCAGGCTACTAGCTTCCATACTTTTTGAGTTTGTGGAGGCTAATACTATTTGGTATTACTGGGTTGACCAAGACGTTCTTTTTGGTTTTCCCATAAGCACGTACAGAAAAACCCAAACAAACTTTTTGGCCAACCCAATATCTCTTCCATCAGCACTCCATCCCTAGACTCGAGTCATCTTCAAATTTTTACAAATTCCCAACGAGTGAGGCCTCAGTGAATGTATTAGTGAGGCCACTATTCAAACATCCCTTGGAGTAGGTGGAAAAGCTAAAACCTTATAGCGCTTTTCACTCAACGGGGATGCAACTTGATGGGGGGTGAGGGGGATGCAACAGTTGTCGGGTCATCTTGCTATCCTCGGGGACCTCTCCAAATCGGGCTTCTTTCATCATCCTACAGGGGTTCGCTGGTGGCTCAGTGATAAAGAATCCGCCTGCCATGCAGGAGGCTTGGGTTTGATTTCTGGTCTGGGAAGATCCCCTGGAGGAGGGCATGGCAGCCCACTCCAATCTTCTTGCCTTGGGAAATCCCATGGACAGTAGAGCCTGGTGGGCTACAGTCCATGGGGTTGCAAAGAGTTGGACACAACTTAGCGACTAAACAACAACAAAAATCATCCCACTCCAAGTATAGCTGGTCTAAAGGTTCAGGGAGCAGTTAATGATGGAACAAAAGGTGAATAACCAACTCAAACTGTAGTGGGAGCTAACCCTGCTACACACCCATCAGAAATCCCTGACATGGCCCCCCTCTCTTTTTCTTCCCTGCTTCTTCCCTTTCGCTGGTCTCCCTTCCCTGCCTTCACCTATCCTCCCCACCCTAACCTAACTCCCTCTTTTCCTCACTTAACCTGGATCCAGGTATGTCTCTTTGAGATGACTGATAAAAATACTTACGCTTAACAAGAGATTAGAGAATATGGAGATTCATGAAAAGAGTAAACGAAAGCTCACATAAAGCTGTTATACAGAAAATACACACTAAATGTCCTCTAAGATGATTAACTGTGAGCCTCAAATTTGGCTGAACTTAACAAACACAGCAGAAAAAGGGAGGCAAGATCAAGATCACATCAATTGCTGTGGACAGCATGGCTCTTCTAGGTACTAAGCACTGAGAGAAGATACTAGTAAGAAAGGCTGTGACATAATGCAGTGGTCCCCAAACTTTTTGGGAACCAGGGAGAAATATTTCCATGGATAGAGTAGGGAGATGGTCTCAGGATGATTCTCAGAAGGAGCACACAACTTAGATCCCTCGAATGCACAGCTCCCAGTAAGGTTTGAGCTCCTATGAGAATCTAATGCTACTGCTGATCTGACAGGAGGTGGAGCTCAGGCAGTAATATGAATGACAGGGAGCAGCTGTAAATATAGAGGAAGCTTCGCTCGCTCGCCCGCCGCTCAACTTCTGCTGTGCAGTCAGGTTCTAACAGGCCACGGACTGATGCTGGTCCATGGCCTGGGGTGGGGGTGTTGGGTATCCCTGATTTAACAGACCTCAACATCCTTGCAATAAAAGGCAATGCGTGTGTGCATGCTAAGTCGCTTCAGTCATGTCCAGCTCTTTGTGACCCTATGGACTGTAGCCTGCCAGGCTCCTCTGTCCATGGGATTCTCCAGGCAAGAACGCTGGAGTGTGTTGCCATTTCCTCCTCGAGGGAATCATCCTGACCCCTGGGGTGAAACCCATGTCTCTTGCATGTCCTGCGTTAGCAGGCGGCTGGGCTCTTTACCCCTGAGCCACCTGGAAAGTTAAATGTGCACTATAAATTGCTGGTGGAGAGCTAATGGCAGGCATGTCTCCTAGCACTTATCTGATCATTTTTTATGGTAGGGAGTGTCTTACATACATGTCCTATAAGTAATTCCAACAAAAGGGTTTAGGAACTAAAACTAGTCCTAAAGGATACCCTGATACAGACAGTCTCTGTGTGAGAAAGCTCCTGGTCCACTTTCAGTTCAGTTCAGTTCAGTCACTCAGTCGTGTCAGACTCTTTGTGACCCTGTGAATCACAGCACGCCAGGCCTCCCTGTCCATCACCAACTCCCGGAGTTCACTCAGATTCACGTCCATCGAGTCAGTGATGCCATCCAGCCATCTCATTCTCTGTCGACCCCTTCTCCTCCTGCCCCTAATCCCTCCCAGCATCAGAGTCTTTTCCAATGAGTCAACTCTTCGCATGAGGTGGCCAAAGTACTGGAGTTTCAGCTTTAGCATCATTCCTTCCAAAGAAATCCCAGGGCTGATCTCCTTCAGAATGGACTGGTTGGATCTCCTTGCAGTCCAAGGGACTCTCAAGAGTCTTCTCCAACACCACAGTTCAAAAGCATCAATTCTTCGGCGCTCAGCCTTCTTCACAGCCCAACTCTCACATCCATACATGACTACTGGAAAAACCATAGCCTTGACTAGAGGGACCTTAGTCGCCAAAGTAATGTCTCTGCTTTTGAATATGCTATCTAGGTTGGTCATAGTTTCCTTCCAAGGAGTAATTGTCTTTTAATGTCGTGGCTTTAACCTACCACAAACCCCAGCAAGGTCATGTGGGTTAATGGTGAATGTCACCCAGGAACTAGTGTGGGAAGCTGCTTGACCCCACATCTCTTTCCACTGCCTCTGGTCTTCCTCCTAGGAGGCTCCTCCTCTCATTGCTTGTGGTTCAGTCAATTCTTCCTCAGACAACCTCTGACACACTGAACCACCTCTTTAGCCACATTTTCCTTCCCTTTTCATTGTTCTAACTCTTGGAGATACAGCAGAAGGATTTCTGTCATTCTCTCTTTTGTTCAATTTAATAATAAAAATATGACTGTAATGATCATGGATTGCCAAAGAACTGATGCTTCTGAACTGTGGTGCTGGAGAAGACTCTTGAGAGTCCCTTGGACTGCAAGGAGATCAAACCAGTCAATTCTAAAGGAAATCCATCCTGAATATTCATTGGAAGGACTGATGCTGAAGCTGAAGCTCCAATACTTTGGCTACCTGATTTGAAGAACTGACTCATTGGAAAAATACCTTGATGCTGGGAAAGATTGAAGGCAGGAGGAGAAGGGGACGACAGAGGATGAGATGGTTGGGTGGCATCACCGACTCAATGGACATGAGTTTGAGCAAGCTCCAGGAGTTGGTGATGGACAGGGAAGCCTGGCGTGCTGCAGTCCATGGGGTCGCAAAGAGTCAGACATGACTGATCGACTGAACTGAACTGAACAAATCATGGATAATAATATTGTTAGGGTTATCAAGAAACTGAAATTATTTACTTTCTCTGAGTTTATTCCTCTAAAAAGTTAAGACAGCTGGAGTTTGTAATTTCAGAGAATCACTTAGGGTTCCACCAGTAAATTAAGAATCTTCACCAACAAGTTTCCATTGACTGAAATTCTTTTATTTATACATTTATTAGTATTCAAGAAGCTTCATTTAATATTCCAATGTGCAGTTCATTTTTCCATTTGTTTTGGAACATGTAAGTATAGGCTATGTATATATATTATGTAGATTAGTTAGTTCAATGTTTTATAGTTTATACGGATATATGCATGCACACACGTTATTTTAAATTTTTCTTCTGCAAATTCTGAGTATCTATTATGGATTCAAAAGGTTTTTGTTCTCAGTCTAGGCTGGGAATCTACCCACCATTTACTGCACTGTTTGTCTGAGAAATATTACTCAACTTACCTAAAGTTTTTAGAATATCATCAACTTTAGGATGAGCACTTCCTATTTTTTACATTATTAGATGAAACATCTTTAACATGCACACACAAATGCCAGAGGCATCGATTCTGGCTAGAATGGAATGAGTGGTTTCTTTCACTAGAAAAGACAAAAGCGTATTTAAAGAAATCTTTAGTGGATTAATCCAAACCACAGAGTGCAATATTAAGGACCTGAATCCTATTTTCTGAAAATGATCTTAGGGAATGTTAGTCAGTACCCATTTAAAAGTCTACTGAAAGGTGATGATTCTGGGGAGTCTTCAGTTAAAATGGGACCACGAAAATGAAAGTATGGAATGAGCCTTTTTATATATAAGCTTCTGCAGCTTCAGAATGAAGGGTGCTTTCTCAAGGAATATAAGACTCAAGGGTGAAGATCAGTGCAGTATGCCTGCTCAGCACCCCTTCCCTGCACACTGGCCACAACTCTGTGTTTCTCCTCAGTTCAGGTGGTTCTAACCCCAATTCTTGTCTCCGGGGGTGGGTGAGCCAAGTCTCGCTAATGAGGGTACCATCCCTCCTTATTCAAGTGATTGGACACAGGAGTCAAGGTGGGCCAGTAACAGAACATTTCCTGGAAGTCCTGGAAAAGAAGTGCCATCTTCTCAGAAATATTTGCTAAACTGGCAAAATATAAGCCTGGAGCTTGAGAGGGCCATCCTGCTACAGCTTTAGGAACTTCTGCCTTAGAAGAAAATCAACACAGAGAAGAAAGAGCTAAGAGAGGGAGAGACAGGTTCCTAGCGACACCACTTGAGCATCTGGAAGCAGTTGTACTTGAAGACAACTCCAAACCGGACTTCAAGAGAGTCAATAAACTGCCCTTTTTTTTTTTTTTTTTTTTTTTAAATAGAAGCCAGTTAGAGTTCTGTCACATAAGGCTAAAAGAGGGGCCTGAGGTGAATCCATCAGCTGAAATGTGGATCCTTCCACTAACTAAATCCTGGAAAAGTTCTACTTTCACTTACAAAAAAAAAAATCAGTTTCATTAAACAGACCTTAGTGACAGTACCTAAGAATCATTCAAAGATCCCTATTAAACATGGGACAAATTTTGGCAGAAATAAACTGTCATTCTCATTTGAAACATTCTGATTGCCCAAATAAATCAGAAAAACAGAGAAAGGTACACTAAGCTCCTGCCTAGCTAGACACCTTCTGCTGTTGAATTAAATACTTACAGAAGTTTTTTAACTCTTTCAGGCCTTAACCTACTGCCAAACTGACAGTCATAAGAACAGATACATACCACAAAAGAGAATCACTACAGAATTGCTGCTGCTGCTAAGTCACTTCAGTTTATGTCTGACTCTTCGCAACGCTGTGGACTGTAGCCTGCCAGGCTCCTCTGTCCATGGGATTCTCCAGGCAAGAATACTGGAGTGGGTTGCCATGCCCTCCCCTCCAGGGGATCTTTCCAACTCAGGGATCGAACCCATGTCTCTAGGTCTCCTGCACAGGGAGGTAGGTTCTTTACCAATAGCACCAACTGGGAAGACACTGAGATTTAAAGACAACTGTGAATTATCTAATCCAGCAGCTTTCAACAGGTTTTGACTGTGGCCCACAGAAAGAAACAGAGCCCAATACGTGCACATGCACACACACACACACACACACCCCACCTCTGAAACAAAGACTTCCCAAATTGATACTGACCGTACTACACGCAATGCATTCTGATTTTAATAACTAATGACACTGACCACTAAGTTAATTTCCTGAACCACTACTAACAGACTCAGAAAACAGGTGAGGCACTGATCCAGGGCTGTAAGGTGACTTACCTACGATTTCTCATTTACTTAGAGGCAGAACTAAAACAAAAACCAAGTATTCATCTTACCGTATTATATTCAAGCAAACAGCTGTTACTTTCACACATTTCAGCAAGTTTCTGGCCAATCTTAAGAGAGCCCCAAAGAGGTTCATTCATGTGAATAAACCTGAATGGGAGATGGAGCTCGGGTCTGAATTACCAACAGGCAAGACTGAACTGAATGCACGAAATAGGATCAGAGTCATGTTTCTTTCAGAACATTTCCCTTATGTTCTTCTCACTCTGTCTGAGGAATAACACCATGCATACAATTTTGTGGTCAATGAGCAGTATTTATGAAAGTTCAGGGTCAGTAGGCGAAGACACAGCTTCAGTGACAGCCTGCCCCGCAAAGAGCCACTAGTCTAATCTGGGAGCTGAGGATAAAGGGTTCATTAATGAGATCAGGTGTGAGTTTGGCTCAGAGAATAAGGAGGAAGAATTTTAAAGGGTTCATGCTGAGTAGCTGCTGGGGGGTGGGGGTACGGTGGGGGAACAGAGTGGGGGATCAGGTTTGGAGGGTGGGGAAGGTCAGAAGAAGGAAGGAAAATACTGGTTCATTTTGGTAGTTGATAAATGTACATTTAATACATTTGGTGGCACTTGTAACAAAGAAAAACCAGTCATTTGACTTCAGGGCAACCCACTTAGGCAGGGTAAAGACCCTCACCGTGACTTTCATGATCAGGAGCTCCAAAGTCCTCAGGTGAGGGGTCACCCAGCAGGTTCCCAGGCACTTCCTAAATGTTCAAAGTGACTGATATTAACCTGCAGTTTTTAAGCTGATTCAATGCACCTCGTTTAGACTTTTCCCACCAACAGAGTTCATCGATGGCTGTCAGAACTTCCATGAAATATAAGAAAAGGAATGGCATGTGAGGACGAGATGGCTGGACAGCATCACCGACTCAATGGGCATGAGTTTGAGCAAACTCTGGGAGACAGTGAAGCACAGGGGAGGCTGGCATGCTGCGGTCCATGAGGTCACAAAGAGTCAGATATGACAGAGCGACTGAACAACAGCAAATGACAAGTGAGAGGCAAGAAAGAGACAATTAAGCCTGTGTCACTTCTCCAATTGCCAGAGAGCTTAGAAGGCAGGACACGGCATGCCTCTAGAAGGTGTGGAAGGCTTTATGGAATGGAGGGCCCTTCCTATCTTCATTAGTGCCCTCAACTCACTTCCCTGGACCCTCACTTTCCCTTTGCCTACACCCTCTTTATTTTACCTATTTTCACTACATAATATGTATCTCTGTAACCTCCCTCGTTGTTCAGTCACTAAGTCATGTAAGCTCCCTTAACCCCCTTAAAAAAAAAGGTGAGGTGTATGCAAATAAACTACATCACATGTGGATGCCAAAAGCTTTCTGGCAAAGGAATATATAACTGCAATAAACTCTCAAATATTCAGCTTATGTAGTGTGACAAGATGCCACGGTTGATATTTAACAATGAACACTTGGCAGCACTCTGAGAGTCTTCTTTCTAAAAGATCGATGGGATACAAATACCAACCCATTTTAAGTCAGAGAGCAAACCCTTTTAAGTGTAAGAAGATATGGCAGCCACACAAAAACATTTGTGAAAGGGGTGGGGTAGTGGATACCGCTAAGGAAGAAGAAAGGAGTTTCCGAAAACCACTGCACTGGCGGGAGAATGGTGGCAACTTTAATGGAATGGTCTTTATTGACCCTTCTGGGTGATACCTAAAGTTGAGTTTTAAAGAAATGTAAATATGAAAATAAAATATAAAATTTCCCTTAAACATTTAAAACAGGCAGCCTACAAGTACAGCTCTGCAATGTCAGAAGTTCACAACAGCGAGGCTAGAAAACATCAGAAAAATTATGATGGTTCCCAAAGACAATTCTCATAACTGAAAAGGACATTTCCGGCAGTGCCAGAATGCACAGGATCATGAGCTGAGCTGAGCTGCGCACTGGAATCTTGGCCATCAATACGTGCTTCACACCTTTCTCGTGGGAAACTTCCAAGGTCAACTGATTCTTTAACTTCACCATCTTTCTCCGGTAAAGTAAAAAATTTTCAGTTCCACCCATTACCCATGTTTTCTAGGACAGCCCAACATGAATGTGCTACATCAGGGCCAGCTGCTGTAACAAGCAGGAAGGCCCAGCAGAGCCCTCCACAGAGGACTGAAGAAAACAATAAGGGGTCTCTACATGTTTACCACAAAAGCACAAGAGTTAGAATCCTTAAGGGATCGATGTTGTTATTAACTACTGCACTAAATACTGAGCTTCCACTTGGGTTATTTGGAACATAATTAGGATGAGTGGGTCCAGGTCCCTTAGGAATTCGAGGCAGTCCTCTGCTTGTTTTCACCTAGCTGAATTTATTTGGGAAATGCATACCCTGTAAGCAAATGTTGTTTTTAGAACATTAAACATTGTTGTATTCCTGAAATCTAATACTAAAAAAAACAGAGAAACATAAGTTTATTTGCTGGAGAAGGGAATGGCAACCCACTCCAGTATTCTTGCCCAGAGAATCCCATGGACAGAGGAGCCTGGCGAGCTACAGTCTATGGGCTCCCAAAGAGTCAGACACGACTGAGTGACTAACACACACAAGCTTCTTTGCTATCATCTGATTTGGGTCTTAAAATAAGAAATATCTTTCTATAAGCAAACATCATGAAAAGTGCTACTGCTTAATATATTTCTTTTAATTAGGTTCCAAAGCAATAGTAAGACACAGATTCTTTAGAGAAACTCTGAAAAACTCCTTCAGACTGAGAGAGAAAAAGACTCCTTTACATGAACCAGCCATTTTATCATGTGTGATAAAACTTTGGGTGAGCACAATTTTTAAATTCCAGGTTTTGCCCCCACTGGTGGAAGAAATATAATGCATTCAAGCAAACAAATACACGAGGCACTTCATAATTATCTGAGAGCTCTTCTGTTTATTGCATCTGCTTTGCCAATTAGGTACTTCAGATTTGCCAGTAGAAATCATGCTAAGCAATGGTGAACAAAATACAAAACGGGCTTTAAAGCTGCCATCATTCCCTGGTGAAGCCATTGATTGAGAAGATAATTTGCAAGGGTATTACGTTTTCAGATATTTGATGCCTGCACAAATCTAAAGACTGAAAAACCGTCTCAAACATTTGAAAACAACCGGGGCCGCCTCTGACATTGTGCAATACCAAGGCGACCAAAGCAGGCGAGATCTTATAAATGCAAGAAGGTCACGCTGAGCCTGGCTGGTGGAAGATAGGGTCAAGGCGCCTCTCCCGTCCCTGGTCTGCAAGTAAGCAAGGCTCTCAGGAAGTTCTTCCAAATCTTTAGATTCTGAATTCAACCAACTTTCCCCGCCGTGTTCTACGCACAGATTAATAAAACGTTCATTCACTCCATTGGCCTGCTAGCAAAAGGCAGCCTCCAACCGCCGGATCCCGCAGAGGCGCCGGGGGGCCGAGAGCCAGGCGGTTCGGCCCCTCTCCCCGCGCCCGGCCGCGGGAGCGAGCACTCCATCCGAAAAGCCCGCCGCCCGGACGCGCTTCGCAAACAAAAACCAGCCGGCGGCCCACGGGCGCCCGCGCCGCTCGCGCCCGCGCTCCCCCGACGCGGCCACTCCCCGCACGCGCGTCGCCAGGCCGCCACTCACCCAAACACTCCCACTGGCTCGCGCGCACACTTGTGTCCGCACACCCACGCCCGCCCTCCACCTCCCCACCACACGTGCGCGCTCTCCCGGACTCGTCCCTCCTGCACCCCCACGAACACGCGTGGGCCCACCCCACCCAGACACATTCGGTAAACACGCCGGGACCCACGCGCACTCACGCGTCAAAACACACCGGGCCACTGCGCTCTCTCCATCAGCTCGCACGCCCCCCCCCACCTTCCTACTCCCTCCGTAAACACCCGTGTTTGCGCCCCCGCCCCGCAAACATGCGCACGCCCTCCCCCGACTCCATCCACACACGCCCCGCACGCTCATCCAAACACCCCCTCCCGCACGCTCGCCCCGTAAACACTCTCGCCGGCCCCCACGCGCACCCGCCGTCCAAACACACTCCTCCCTCCCGTGAACACGCACGCCCCTCCCACGCCCCCCCCGCGCTTCCACAGCGCGCGTGTCCTCGCACCCGCTCCTCCGACACGCTCCCTCCCCCAACTCCGCGTAAACACGCGCGCCCCCGCCGCGAGCACCGGTGCTCCCCACGCCCCGGCCGCGGCGCGCGCCCGCCCCCGGCCCCGCCCCCGCGCGCTGGGCCGCCCCG
>NW_024070205.1:34874798-34942294 GCF_014754425.2 Oryx dammah | reverse complement strand
CCCCCCGCGCGCTGGGCCGCCCCGCGCGCCCCCGTCGGCCGCCGCCCTCGCCCCGCACGCGCCGGGCCGACTCTAACCTCGGCCGCACGCACACTCACTCGGACTTGGTAAGCACGGCCAAAGCTCCGTCGGGCTGGCGCCGAGCCGCCTCTGTCTTCCTCCTCCTCCCGCGCGGCCCCGCCCGGCCCGGCCCGACAGCCCAGCCCTGCCCCGACCCGCTCAGCTCCACACGCCGCAGCTGGAACGACTCGGGCTCCGGGTACCGTTGTCTCCCCGCCACAGCCCGAGTGCACCGCCCGGGCCAATGGCGGGGCGCGGCGGTGAGCTCACCGGACTCGGCCCCGCCCTCCTGGCCGCGAGAACCAATAGGAGAGCGCTACGTCACCCGGAGCCGGGCAGAGGCAGGTGTGGGGAGCGGAGCCGCTCGGCGCGGGGACTGCGCCGGAACTGCGCCCGAGCCGCGCGGCGCCGCGCTGGACGGCGGCGGGCCCGGCCCGGAGGGTGCGGGCGGAGCGCGGCTCCGGGCGCGCCACGACCCTTCGCGAAGCCGCCGGCCACCCCCAGCCCAGGTTCCAGGAGACCTGCCAGCCGGGTGGCCGAGGTCCACTCGAGGGCAGGGACGACTCCGAGCCCGACGGCCGCGCCCGCTCCCCCGGGCCCACGGCCACCGGGGCTCGTGTCGCGCGGCGGGGGCGCTCGGGCTGCGTGTTCCCTGCTCGCGGAGCCGCCCTGCACCCGGCCGCCGACTCCGAGCACCGGGGCGCCGTCGGGTCTGCCCAGAAGCCCCGCACCCAGTAGCCCTGCGTGCCCGGGCTCCCAGCGCATCCCAGGCGCACCCTGCGGCGGCGGCGTCTGCAATGCAGCCCCGGGAGGAGCCGGCGCTGCGCAGCGAGCAGGGGAGCGCGGAGGGCTGGGCGCGAAGGAGGGGCGCGGCCACCGGCCGACGGCTGCGGACGCGAGACAGCGCTCAGGAGGCCGCCGGGGCACTTGGGCGGGTCCCCGAGCCGCAGTGCGGAGGGGCTCGGGTCGTCGACCAGGGCGGGGCCGGTGCAGGACGGCTCCCGTGGGAGTTCAGGAGCCTCCGAGACGCCCATTTCGGTGGCGCAGCGCCCGACCTCCTTAGCTAGAGTTCCAGGGCTTCCGCCCATCCCTCGACTCTAACCCTGGTGTCCAAAAGTTCTGGCTTCGGCTTTCTCACTTGGATACTTCTGCATAATATCCTCTCGCTTCCCGCCTCAAGCCGGTCACACCTCTCCGTCAAGACTCACGTTTCCAAGCAGCCTTCCCAGGCATCTCAGATGGACAGCATCACTCCTTCTGCTTTCATTTAAATTAACCCCACCCACGGCCTTGCACAGAGAAAGTGCTTGACCCACGCAGGCTTGTGATGAGCCCATCTTTTTTCTTCATATTCTTAATTATCTTAAAAACTGGCTATGTCTCCTCTCTGCCATCTGGGTTAAAAAGAGTCGCAAAAGATGGGGGCGGAGTCTCTTTTTTCTGAGCCTTCCCAAACACACAGGAAAACAATCAGAGAAATTTGCACAACCCTCGAGACTGTGTAGGCTTCCCTCGTGGGTCAGCGGAAAAGAATCTGCCAGCCAGTGCAGGAGATCTGTGTTCGATCCCTAGGTCGGGAAGATCTCTGGAGAAGGAGATGGCAACCCGCTCCAGTATTCTTGCCTGGAGAATCTCAGGGACAAAGAAGCCTGGTGGGCTATAGTGCACGGGGTCCCAAAGAGTCGGACACGACTTAGTGACTAAACAGCAGCAACACACACACACACAAACAGCCAGAGAATTTTGCACAGCCCTCAAGACTATACAACCAAAACGGAGTTCTCGTTTAGAGACCAAGCCAAGGACATCTTTTGGGGGTGGGTGGGCTGGCTCCATCCTGTGCCACGCCTCTGAACCAGGAAAGCTAGCAAGTGGATTACGGCCTCACTCTTTGGGGCTGACCACTGACTAAACCCCAGTGGGTCCCTCACCTGCCCCGGCAAAGTCAGAACACTTGAGCACTCACAATCCTGCTCCAACAAGTCCTTCGTACTCCTACCCCCATCTCCTGACCCCTGCTCTCACCACACTGGACCCCTGCACTTCCCAACTGTGCTTATGTGCCTTCTCCCCTTTATCTGCTAGGTGCATTCTTATCCACTGAGGCCTGACTCAGACCCCCAGGCAGCTCTCCACAGAGCAGCCGCAGGATCATTGTAATGCATCACTCTTTCAGCACAGGGTGAGCAGGTTCTATTTGTTTCCGGGGAGGCAATGTAAGGGTAGTAGCTGGGGACAATGTTAGTTAGATTTTCCCCCTTGCTAATTGTGCCTTCCTATCTGTGGGTGAGAATTAGATGAGCTGGTAGATGTAAGATGCTTATATCAGTGCCTGGCACTTGGGGTATACTTATTAAAAAGTTAGCTCTCTCGATGCTATTAGAACATCTTGGGGTGGTAGATAGTGACTGGAAGGAGAGGGGGCTTCTGAGTTTCTGGTGATGTTCTCTTCTTGATCTGGGCACTGGTTTTACATTGTGAAAACTCATTGAGCTGAGTTTCACATACTTATGATATATGCAATTTCCACATGTATATTGTACGTTAACACATGCTACTGCTACTGCTGCTGACTACTGCTAAGTCACTTCAGTCATGTCCAACCAGGCTCCCCCGTCCCTGGGATTCTTCAGGCAAGAACACTGGAGTGGGTTGCCATTTCCCTCTCCAATGCATGAAAGTGAAAAGTGAAAGTGAAGTCGCTCAGTGGTGCCCAACTCTCAGCGACCCCATGGACTGCAGCCTACCCGGCTCCTCCATCTAAGCCTGCTAAATTGCTTCAGTCATGTCCGGCTCTTTGAGACCCCAGTGGACTGTAGCCCGCCAGGTTCCTCTCTTCATGGGGTTCTCCAGATAAGAATAATGGAGTGGGTTGCCATTTCCTACTCCAGGGGGTCTTCCTGATAATAAGTATTTTTAAAAGTTAGTTATTACTAGCTAAGAAAGGAACACCACTAATCTCCTTGAGAACAGGAGTGGAATCTCAACTTATCCTGGCACGTTGCACAGCATCACGCGTACTGGAAGGACCCTGCTAGTAGGTGTTGGATTGCTCTGAGTGAACTGGGAGCAACAGAGGCCAACTGGGGAGGTGGGATCACAAGGGGCAAAAACTGCCTCTATACTTGACAGTGCAGGGAACTCAGGATGTTGGGTCCAGGTTCAGCTACCTGGACCCCAACTAAAGAGAACGCCTCTAGTCTTTTCTATCTTTTATGCGGGGAAGTTGGTTTTTACTTCCCGCCCTCCTTGGATTTGCTTTTAAAAAGATGGAAGTTCAGCTCTGGTTCAGACCTGGCCATCCCCACTGTAGGGCCATGACTTTACACCCTTCCTGCAGCAGCCCATGTCCACCTGGCCTGAAAGAAATGTTTATCCAAGTATCCATGGCTATGGATGCTTCAGCACATTGGCTGTGCCCTGGTGTCAGAGTCAGGGACAGCAGCCTGGAACTCTCTTTCAGGCAGCCCGAGGCGACATTTCTACACTAGGAAAGTCCTCTTACTTTCCTCTGCTGGGGCCACCCACTTCCTGGAAGATCTCCCTCTCTCCTTCCCGTCTAAATCTGTCTCAGGGTAGAGGCCACCAGAGCAAGCGTCCTCCATGGGCCCATGCTTGGAAGGCAGACAGAGCTGGAGGGTGAGCTGGATGCTTCCAGAGCAAGCTCAGAGCTTGGGCAGCATATTGGATCCAAGTACCCACAGGGTATTCATGCTCCTCTGTTAGGTTAGGAAATGACAGAGTAAGACAGGCCTGTGCTTCAAACAAATTCTTCCACTCGGTTTTTATGGGGCTTTGCGTTTACCTGAGTTGGTTTTTTAAACAGTGAAGAAGAAATCTTTGCTCAGTGATTAGTTCACTTGGCAGCATCCAGACCAAGTGCAATTGTTGCATCTTAACACATTATATTTTTGCTTCAGTATTCTTTCTTTTTTAACATCTTATTGACCAGGGGCTTTTTACAGAAATTAACACCTGTGACCGATGATTTGCTATGTAAATGAATATTGAAATATTTCCGGTCAATAATGTCCAAGTAACAAAAGATTTATTAACATGTCTCTGGTCAATAAGTTGTTTAAGCAGAAACCTAACCTCTGCTGAGGGTCTCAGGAGGAACCAAAGGGAGACATCTTGCTGCAGGTGAGGATAAAGGGAACTACAGTTTGTTGGGTGCCTGACATCTACCTGCTATTACACTACTCACTCACATACACTGCTGCTGTTTCTCCCATTGTCCAGAGGCGGGGAAATGAGTTCAAGGAGTTAGATAACTTGCCTAAAGTCATATAGATGGTAAGCAGGAGATCTGGGTTTCAAGTTTCAAACCACTCATCCTGCCCCTCTGATGGTTCTCCCAAATATCTGAAAACTCCTGCCATCATTTAGATTCCTGTTAAGAAAGCAGTTTGGGGAAGTTATAAGAAGCAGGACCTGTCTACCACATTCTTTTCTTCAGCCCTGGCAGCTGTGAGAGCTTGTTTATGTCAAGAGGTAGACTCTACTGGGTCAGGTACCTGAGTGACTGGAGTGAGTGGGGCTCTTCTTGCCAGTTGGCATTGAACTTGAGCATGAGAGAGAAATAAATCATTTTACCTTGGGTTGTCTGTTACTGCAGCATAACCTCACCTCTCCTATCTCATAAGAAATCAAATATGTTTCTGTACATATTAACTTCTAATAAAAATAATCAAATAGAGTTTTCCCAAAATAAGTGACCACTTAAAAATAAGTACAAGATGCATAATCAGTGCATCTTTAAGGCCTTAAGAAATAAAAAAGTACTTTTAGAAACCATGGGCAAGAGTGACAAAATAATTCAGTGAAGAAAGAAAGCCCTATATGTCTTTTCAACAAAGAGGTCTGGGGCAATTGGATGTCCCCATATAAAAGAATGAAGTTGGGCTCCTACCTCACACCATATGTAAAAATCAACTCAAAATGGATCAAAGACTTAGATGTAAGGACCAAACTACAAAATTCTCAGGAGAAAATGTAGAGGTAAATCTCCCAGTCTTTTGAATTTGGCAATGGCTTCTCAGCTATGGCATCATATGCTTGAACAACCAAAAATAAATCAATAAATAAATTGGGCTTCATAAAAATAAAAAACATTTGTGCTTCAAAAGTCACCATCAAGAAAGTGAAAAAAATAAAGTGAAAAAGACAATTCACTGAATGGGGAAAATATTTGTAAATCATATATGTGTAAGGAAATTCTATCTAGAATATAAAAAGAGTTCTTACAACTCAAGAATAAAAAGAAAGCCTAATTTTTAAAAAATGGGCAAAGGATCTGAATGATATTTCTCCAAAGAAAAACAAATGGCTAGGTGAAAGAAGCCAGAACTCACACCTGCTCCAACAAGGATGGACCTTGAAGACACTATGCTGAGTTGAAAGAAGCTAGTTCAAATGATATGACTCTAGGATAGGGAGGTTTATAGAAATATGGAAGTAGATGCATAGTTGCCTTAGGCTGGGGGGAGGGTGGGAGCTTGGGGGAAGGAGCCTAAGGGCAGTGGGACAGGACTGTTATGAGTAAAGGGGTTTCTTTTTGGAGGAATGAATGGTTTCAAAAATTGAGTAGTGGTAATGACTATACAACCCAATGAATAGACCAAAAACTTTGAATCGTATACCTTAAGTGGATGAATTGTACAGTATGTTAATTATATCTCAGCAGAGCCAATGCATTGGAAAAGACCCTGATGCTGGGAAATATTGAGGGCAGGAGGAGAAGGGAGCAGCAGAGGATGAGATGGTTGGATGTCATCAGTGACTCAATGGACATGAGTTTGAACAAACTCTGGCAGATAGTGAAGGACAGGGAAGCCTGGTGTGCTGCAGTCCATGGGGTTGCAAAGAGTTGGATACAGCTTAGCAACTAAACAGCAAAGAGTTGTAAAACACAAACACAGTAAGAGGAAGAGAAAAAGAATGAAGCATAAAAAGAATCAATGGATTAGCTTTAGAAGAGAAGACCAAGTGATGGAAAAAGGAATACTGAGGTCAGGAGGGTATGATGACTGACCCTTGGTCAGTGGGTCCCCTCCTACTCACAGAGTCCCCATGGCCAGCCCTCAGTGGGATATGGTGGTGATGGAGAATGTGGATCGAGAGGCCGGGCCAGGTGACTGCTCAGTGAGGAGACAAGACAGATACTGGAGAGGCGCACAACACCATGAGGACCCCCTGGGGCCTCCAAGGAGGACCTCAGAAGAGGGTTCATTTCTAGTGCTTCTGAAGGATTGTGAAAAGACCAGGGGTGAGTCCATCCAGTTCCCACTTGCCTTGACTGCCTCCTAGACAGTGAGGGATCCTGGAGAGAACCATGCCCTGAACTTGGGGGTTCTTCCTGGAGAAGTCCTTATAGACCAGGGTTCTCCATCAAATGGTTGGCTGATTCAGAGGTGAAGGTGGGCTTTCAGAGAACAGTAAACACTTCAGCTGAGTTGCCACTGTCCTGGTCAGGCCCCTGAACCTTCCATGGGAGGGAGGCGCTGGGGTGGGGGAATGCAGCCCGGACTGTGGTTCCTGCCTCACCACTAAGTACCTGTGTGCCAAGCTCCTTACTCTTCCTGTGCCTCAGTTTCCTCTTCTGCAAAATGAGATCTAAAGCCATGCAGATGGGGTCCTGGCAGGTCCAGCAGAACCTGACAGAGCAAGGGCCCCTGAGCTTTGGCTGCAGGGACCATTGGATGTGAAATGACCAGTCCTGTGAATGCAGCTGCTTGTGTGCACCCAGGCAACCCACAGCATGGAAGGCACTGATGCAAGCATGCTTGCTGTTTTGAGCCATTCAGCTTTGGGGGGTTTGTTACACAGCATTAGATTACTGTTGGGGACAGTTGTAAGAGACAAAATGTTAGCTACCTGGGCAAACCATGCTGCCACGATCGGTATTAGCCCAGGAAGGCTGTCAGCACTAGTCTAGAGGGAGGAAGAAGTTCATTAGCCATCAGCCTAGGAGCTTGAAGGTCTCTCTTAAGGACTGTGATGCAGGAAGAAGCTGGGTGAAAGAAACCACCTTTATGCATTCTCCTTGGTGGCTTATACAGGCCCATCCATAGTTATATATGGATAATATATAATCCCTCTGTGCTCAGCCCCAAGATGATACATATGCCAGATGATAAACATCATGGTTAGTCTCCTATCAGAGTGGGGGACACGCAGAGATGTGCTCAGCAGCAGAGTCAAAAGACAGATAATCCGACGTACACTCAGGAAGTGATAACATGCAGTTATAAAGCACCCATTCAGTGGGCTTTATTATGTGCAGCCCTGAGCTGTGTGACACAGAACAAGTCACCCGGAGAGATTCAGCTTCCTTGTCAGGAAAATGGGGATGAAACATCTCCTGGAGGCAGGGAGAGGATGAAACTGGATAATGAATGTAAAGTGGGAGCCCAGGGAGAGGAGAGCACCCAGTGCGGGCTTCGGGATGAGGACCAAGGCCAGGGCTGGGACTGTGATGGTCTTCATGATATTCTCCAGGGTCTTTTGTTGTGGCAGATTCTTTCCCACCAAAGTTTACTACCTGTGTTATTAAAACGAGCTGGAGCTCACGGTTGGTGTGTGAGGGGGCTGGCCTGAAAGCCTAAGGCACAGCTAGGAGTCACAGGCAGATGGAGGAGCAGGACCTCTAACCAAATCCTATTTTGTAGTCATTCAGGAAGAACTGGGGCAAGAGGACCCAGACCCCTTAACCCATGCCAGCGTGGCTCATGGTTCCACCCAGGCCTTCTACCTCACCGAGGTCCCATCTGCTCTAGGTCTCTGGGTGAAATGGTCCTCATGGACAAGGAGGTGCAGCCTCCATGGATGGAGAGTGAAGACAGCTCAGTGAGCAGGTGCCACCGGGGAAGGGGAGAGGCCTGGTTCTTCCCCTTGAGATGGGAACTGCCATCACTACCACCATGATCACAACTACCATCATCACGATTATCATCACCATCACCACCACCATCATCATCAAGATAATATTTACTATTCCATTCTTTACACGATAATTCCTTTCATCCTCACACCAAGCTTGTACAGTGGGTGTTCTTATTATCACAGTTTTACAGAGGAAGAAACTGAGGCACAACAGGTTGAGTAATTTGTCCTGGACTGTGCACTAGTGAGCCGCAGAGGCCCCAAGCTTCCACGCTCCAGAGCCGGAGCCCTCTGCTTGGCCTCACCTGGAAACTAGGGATGCAGCTTCCATGACAGTACAAGCAGGTGAAGGGCCCCTCTTTGACCAAAGGATAGGCTTGGCGGCTTGGCTGGCAGGGCCACTGCCCCTTCCTTCCCTAGTTTACTTCCTGAAGCTGTGCTTGTTAACACAACACCACCCTTTGGTGCCAGGAGTCTGGGTGGCACACAGCAGACACACTCAAGGAGACAGGGTCATGTCTGGCCTTAGGACCCTCTTAGCTGGGCCAGCCAGGGCCAGTCTGTGCCCGAGCTTTATTTTACTCCAGAGCCCTAAAACCCCTAGAAGACAGAGTAGCCAAGTGGTGGGTGCTCAACTCAGGAGTCGGAAGGGCTGGGCAGTGTTTCCAGCTCAGACACTTTGGAAAGGCTCTCTTCTCTAAGCCTCAGTGTCTTAATCTATAAAACAGGGATGATTATAGGTGCTGCATCCTAGGGTAAGCTCGAAACCTGGTGCCCAAAAGGTGTTAGCCCCTTGTCTTAGCTAAACAATAGGCCAAGGTGACTTGACTAGTCCATACCTTGGCCAAGGGAGCTATAAAACTCAAGCACAAGCCAGCAAATCTCCAGCTGAAGCCCCTGGCCTGGGGGTCTGAGTGTCAGGCCCTCCATGGGGTCCCAGGGGGCAGGCCTGGGCTTTGCCAAGGCTGGCAAAGCCCTCACAGCAGGGATGAAATCCTCTTCATGCAGGATATCTCAATTTTGGAGAATGGCTCTTTTATGGGCTGAGTATGGTCTCCCTCTCCCCTCCCCCCAAATCCACAGATTGAAGCCCTGATTCTCAGGACTTCAGATTGTGACTGTAGTATTTGGAATCAGGGTCTTTAAAAAAGTGATTAGATGAAAATGAGGCTATTAGGGTGGAGCCTAACCCAATATGGCTGTGTCTTTACATAAAGAGGAAATCTGGACACCCAAAGAGACAGCAGGGGTGAGCACACTAAGAAAAGGCCATGTAAGGATACAGTAAGAATGAAGTCATTTAACAAGGAGAGAGGCCTCAAGAGAAACCAAACCTGTTCACACCTTGATCTCAAACTTCTAGCCTGCAGAACTGTGAAAAAATAAATGTCTGTTATTTCAGCTGTTGAGTCTGTGGTACTTTGTCACCTGGCAGTAACAAAGACAAACTGACTAAGACAATCTTTGTCTTCTAAGCTCAGCTCCCCACATATGCGTGCATCTCTTTACCTGGCTAAGGGGTTATAGATCTTCAAGGGCAGAATTCTATGGGATGGTTAGATAGCATCACCAACTCAATGGACGTGAATTTGAGTAGACTCCAGGAGATAGTGAAGGATAGGGGAGCCTGGCGGGCTCCAGTCCATGGGGTTGCAAAGAGTCTGACATGACTTAGTGACTGAACAACAACCGTGTTCAAGGCCACCCTTACCAAGTCGGGTTCCAACCCCACCCCAGTGGATCCTTCCAGGGAGGATCTTGGGAAGTTCCAGGCTCTGCGGTCTCAAGAGCATCACAGGCATTTTCCAGGCTGCGGATGGCCTCTCTGCCATGCACCCTACTGCCCAGTGGAGCCAACATGAAGAACAGGTATGTCAGGACTTCCCTGGTGGGCCAGTGATTAATTAACAGTCTGCTTTGCAATGCAGGGGACACAGGTTCAATCCCGGGTCAGGGAAGTAAGATCCCACCTTCCTTAGGGCAACTAAGCCTGTCCTGCAATGAAAGAGCCAGTGTAACGCAACAAAGATCCTGTGTGTCACAACTAAGACCCAGCACAGCCAAATAATAAATAAATATTTTTTACAAGAAGAAGAATAGGAATGTTTACCCAAAAGGCACACTCAAAGTACCTTTATTAAAACTGCTTTGCTGTACTTTTTTTTTTAATGAACAAGATACTATTCATTTTTTAAAATCTGATTAAAGAGAAATGAGCATATTCTCTTGAAGGTGACAACAGAGTCAAAAGACCGGGTGACTACGCTGAAGACCACTTTGAAATCACCATCCTGACAGCTGCTGTGACCAAACCCTGGAACTTCGGCATCAGTGGTAACAGGAGCTGGGAAGTCCCCCATTTAGAGAAGCAACCAGCAGCTTCCTACAGATAACAGATCATTACCGAGGTCACTAGTGGAGGCTTGTCAAATCGTGTTTTGTGTTACCGAAAAGAAGAAAAAGCTATCAAAACGGAAAGCACAATGAGAGGCGGGTGCATTTTAAGCTACAACCATCTCTGAGAAGCAGAGCTGACACACTGAGCTCAGGAAGTTTTAGACACCTTAGGTGCTAAATGCTGCTACTGAGAAAAACAAAAACAGTGGCCAAGGAAAAGCCCAGATGTGTTACACACACGTGTGTGTGCCCCCCCTCCCCCAAGGCTGGTCTCTCTTTGACACCCTGGTTGGTCCCTCACGGTGCAGCCATGGCCCCACGCAGGCCTGCAGCTCACCAGCTTCTGGACCATTGATGCCAAGTCAGTAGCCCCTGGTTTGGCCCTGCTGCCCATAGGCCTGAGCAGTACCATCCACATCAAAGTGAAACCCCCTGGGATGCTTTCCTGAGAAATGCAGCCCTACCCAAGGATCCTTCACACTTCAACTCGCTTTCAAGTAACTTAATGTCAGGGCCTTTCAGCAGATATAAAATGAGCCCCTCTTCACCTTCTTACTGGGAATCAAACCTGAGGATGCTGGGGAAGAAATGATGTCTGTGAGCACAGTCAGGGGACCTGGAGGTTCACACGTCCTGCTGCATGCCTGCTCTCTGCTCTGAGTTTTCTATTTTCCTGCTACTTTTCCAAAAAAGTGAAGTGAAAGTGTCATTCAGTTGTGTCCGACTCTTTGTAACCCTCTGGACCGACCCACCAGGCTCCTCAGGCCATGGAATTCTCCGGGTAAGAATACTGGAGTGGGCAGCCATTTCCTTCTCCAGGGGACCTTCCTGACCCAGAGACTGAATCCAGGTCTCCTGCATTACAGGCAGATTCTTGACCATCTGAGCCACCAAGAAAGCCTCGTGATAAATGCACCATCCATCTCCAAGTTCTAGGGCACTGGGGGCTTTGAATATGCCAGGCCCCCGACCTCATGGCCATGGGGCCATGTCTACAGCACTTCTGGAAAGGCCCTGTTCAGAGTGTCCCTGGCTTTAGCTTATTCCCCAGGGGCCCAGGCCAGGCCTTCTGATGTCATAATAAACATCATCAAGCTTATAACATTAGAGCAGTGATGCATTTTTTATGTCTTAGAATCACACTGAATTGTTAACATCATAGAGGATGGCTGAATGCTGCATCCATGTCTTCCTTTTCTCTTAAAGGTGAGTTACTGAAGCAGGGATGCTCTTTGCTCAGGCCCCCGCCCCAGCTCTGAGACTCCTGTCTACACCCGGGTGGTCAGATCCATTTGCAGGGTCAGATCCATTTCTACCAGTGTTGGGGGAGGGAAGGGAGTACTGTTGGAGGAGGGGGCACTGGTGAGGGGGCTTCCTCCAGGCTCCCAGCCCCCAGCACAGGAGAAGGAGATGGGGAGAGCGTAGGGGAGGGAGTTGACTGGGCAGCAGCTCCAAACGGAGCCGCTCATAACCCTCCAGCAGCAAGTGGAGCCACCAGGAGAACACTTTAGTGAGGAGAGAACACTGCTGGAGTGGGGGGTGGCTCTCTGCAGAATGGAGACGGGATGAAGGTTCATTTTCAGAGCATCCCGGGCCATGGCACAGGTGAGCAATTTAAAGAGGTAATTGAGATAATATGTCAGAATAATAACCTTAGCTGTCAAAGGCTCTTAAAATTTCTCATTTGATTTCACATTTAAGTGGATGGATCTGCAATCTAGTGAATTTCACATCCCTGCCCAGGAAATCTTGAGCTTTGCACAGTATTCTCTGCAGAAGACAAAGTAGTCACCCAAACCGTTTTTCATAATAAAATGTGTTCTTTGGCCCAAAAGACTTGCTGAGTGCTACACAAGATCTGCGTATGGGCGACACTTTAAAAACAATAGCAACAACAACAGCAAAAACCATGTCAGACACATAGCATTTCTTCTGTCAACAAGAACAGCAGAAATGAATTGGTCTGCTGGGGTGGGGAGCAGGGAAGACAGGCAAGAACCAGGTAGGGGCAGAGGAGGGGAGGTACAGTTCTGCACAGTAGAGATTCTGACCTTGACTGAAGAGAAGACTGGCTTTTGTCCTTGCCTTCTGGGAGGGGAGCTCCATGCCCTTGGAATGCCACACCGGCTGGGAGTGGCTTAGTTTGCCTGAGTCACTGGCTAGTCCTATAATATGATTTAAGGTAAGAGCTAGTTACACTGGATAGTTGTGGGATTGGGGCTGGCCAGTCTAGAAGGATCAACTATGTGATTTAGGGTAAAAGCTTTCAGTCACATGGTATCAGCCAACTCAGGAGAGACTGGAGACTCAAGCTGAGATCAGCCACATGGGCAGTTGCTCACACCTATGAAACTGTAGTTCAGTCACTCAGTCATGTCCAGCTCTTTGCATTCCCATGGCCTGCAGCACACCCAGCTTCCCTGTCCTTCACTGTCACCCACAGGTTGCTCAAACTCATGTCCATTGAGCTGACGATGCCATCCAACCTTCTCATCCTCTGTTGCCCCCTTTTCCTCCTGCCTTCAATCTTTCCCAGCACCAGGGTATTTCCCAGTCATGTTCTTTGCATCAGTGGCCAAAGTATTGGAGCTTTGTGATGGAGCTCCAATACTCTGTGATGGAGCCCCAATAAAAACTCTGGACACCAAGACTCAGGGGAGCTTCCCTGATTGGTGATTCTCCATGAGCACTGTCATACATTGATCCAGGGACATTAATGCTGACAAGGACTCCATGGGAGCAAACAGGGGAAGCTGGATGTTTGGTGCCCTCTTAGACCCTGCCCTGCACACTTCTTCCCTTGGCTCGTTTCCATGTGGGTCCTCTTGATGGAATTAACTGTAACTATGAGTATAACTTCAGCTTCTTCAGCATCAATGGTTGAGGCACAGACTTGGATTACTGTGGTAATGAATGGTTTGCCTTGGAAACAAATTGAGATCATTCTGTTGTTTTTGAGATTGTACCCAAGTATTTTGGATTCTTTTGTTGACTATGAGGGCGACTCCATTTCTTCTAATGGATTCTCGCCCATAGTAGTAGATATAATGGTCATCTGAATTAAATTCACCCATTCCAGTCCATTTAAGTTCACTGATTCCTAAAATGTTAGTGTTCACTTTTGCCATCTCCTGTTGACCACTTCCAGTTTACCTTGATTCGTGCACATAACATCCCAGGTTCCTATGCAATATTGTTCTTTAGAGCATCAGACTTTACTTTCACCACCAGACACACCCACAACTGAGTGTTGTTTCCGCTTTGGCCCAGCTTCTTCATTCTTTCTGAAGCTATTTCGTTGATCTTCCCCAATATCGTACTGGACACCTACTGACCTGGGGGCGGGGGTGGTCTTGTGAGTATAACAGCTTTCATGGGCTCTATGAGTCCTGTCAATGATTAAAACCAAGCACGGATTGTGAGCTGACCGACTCTTCACACATTCTTTCTACCTAGGAAGAGCATTTCTATGAACAAACATCATTTTCATGGTCAGTGCCTGTCAAGTGCTTTCTCTTCCTGATGGAACACAGAGGGACTCCCAGGCCCTCATACAAGCTCACCTAATACTTAGAACCTGCCCCTACAGGGCACTCATCACACCTACTGACCCATCTGTCTTGCCTCATGTCCTGGGCCATGCCTTCCCGGAGGCAGGGGCATGCCCAGTTGACCCATAAAGCCCTGAATCCAGGAGAGTTCCCTTCAGATGGCTGGGACTCAGTAGGTACCAGTGACAATGGGCAGGTGTACAGGTTGCCTTCTGCCAAAACTGCTTCTTCCAATGTGGTTTATGACCTGGTTGAGGGGTGAGGTGCTTCCCTAAGAATGTGGGGCCATAAGTGCCAGAGGAGGTGGGTATTGTGAGACCTCAGCAGGAGCTTGTACATGAACATGAAGCTGTTGGCATGGGGCCTCACTGGAACGGCTGTCATTGTCATACCGGAGCATTTTGGTGTGCCAAATTCCATGGGAATGAGTGGGGATGGGCAGGTTTTCAGGGCCCCCAACTCTGCTACCCACCTACCAACTCATTCATTCCTACATTCATTCACTGACAAGGCTAGGGTGGGCCTGAGTCAGACAATGAGGAAGTCACAGGGGGTCAGATGAGACCCTCCTCCAGACCCCAGGACTGTGACACACCGTGTGATGACCTGCCAGGGACCTGTTGGGAAGTCCCCAGCTTCTTTGAGGTCCAGAGGAGAGATGGGTCTGAGTAGCTCAGGGAGGAAAATTACTTTTTCTCTTTTCCAACTCCAGGGAGCTGAGCGGCGAATTCTCTGTTCTCACTAAGTGGCCCCATAAAAGCTCTGAAGGCAGCCTCAAGGACATATTTAATAAAGGTCAAGCATCTGCATTCTTGTCTTAGGTTTTTCGCCTGAAGCTTGTCCAGTGATGGAGAGACCTGAAAGGGGTTGGTGGTGCCTGGTCAGTTCTGGACACCTGCCCCAACCGCTTTTGACATCAGGGGCCATGCAGCCTAAAGCTGGAGTCAGTCAGCAATGAGGACAACGGTCACAAAGACACCACTGGCTGTCCACCCACCCATCTATCCATCAGTCTACCCATCCACCTGCCCATCCAGCCATGCATCCCTCCATCCATTCACTCATCCATCCATTCACTCATCCATCCATCCATCTATCCCTTGAAGAAATACTTATTGAGCAGGTACTGTGTTCATGGCCTCTTGGGGCAAGCTTATAATTAAGATAAAAGTCCTTGGCCTTAGGACTCAGCGAGATTCTCCCCTTTGTCAATTTCATCCACACCCCTTGACCCACTTCTTTCCATGCTACCTCCATGCAGAGATGTCACAGACGTCCCCTGCCCACATGCTTCTCTGAGCTCTGGATCTTAAATCCACTGACTTGCTATTGACTTCTCCCTGTAAACTCAGCCCAACTTGTGACAGGTCTTCCTCCAGGGTGAATGACATGGAGGCCCCTTACCTAACCAATCTATAAGTCCCACTGATGCTACCTCCTGAATCTCTCTTGACTGCCCCCTTCTTTCCAGAACCACCAAGTCCAGCATCATCTCAAACCTGGAGGATTCACTGGTCCACTCTCGCTTGCTCTGGCCCTCCTTCAATCCGTTCTTCATCCAACAGCCAACAGCACTTTTTCGAAATGCAAACTTGGTCATGTCTCTGCCCCTCCAACCCTCCATGACTTTCCTCTCCTTGGGGATAAAGCCAGTATTTCTCATCCTGGCTGGTACCTGGGGTCCCTCTAACCTGTCTGGTCTGATCCCCACTCCCTCTCCACCTCCTGAGCCCTCACATGCTTCCTACAAAGCTCCTTCTCACCACAGGCCTGTCTGTTCCCTGAGCTTTTCCCTCCCTCTTCATGGAGTTAGCTTCTGCTCCTCCCTCAGATCTAAGATCAGGGGTGACTTCTTCAAGAAGTCCCCCCGCCCACACACATCTCCTCCTAACCCTCCATCACAAATTCCCCACAGGCTTGTTTGTGCACAGGCTTAGTGGTCAGTTCTGACTTTTCTCCTCACAAGGACCTCATCTGCTCTTGTCCATCCATTCCATTGTTCCGATTCCAGCCCTGGCCCAGTATCTGGCACCCAGTGGGGGGTTCCAGCACCAGTTAGTGAATAAATGATAACAAAGAAAGAATTGCTAGGGGAGGAATTTACAAATGGTAGTGGGAAAGCCAAATAAAAAGAAGGCGTCCAGAGTGGAGGGAGGGGGACAAGGGAAGTCAGCCTTCAGAGCAGACAGGCCTTAGAATAGAAATTGTCAATACAGCCAGAGTTCTTTAAAGTGACCACAGGTGAGGGGCCACTCAGCAGAGGGAAGAGCATGTGTGAAGGCCTAGAGGTGAGAAACAGTACAGTATGTTTGGGGAAGTCCGAGTATTTTGGTGGACAGGAGGGGAGAGCCTTCTGCAGGGGGAGAGGTGGGAGAGCCGAGGATGAGGCAAGAAAGCCAGGCTGAAGTCAGTTTAGGAAGGGTCTTGGGGTCAGATTGCAGAGTCAGGATTGACCCTGACCTTCCCAGATGGCCACGCCCCTCCCCACAGCTGCTGCTGCCTCTGTCTCTAACTCATCATGGGGCACTGGGCTACAGTCGCCAGTTTTCAAGTCTTTCCCTCCCGGGGGACAGCACCTTGCACCGTGCCTGGCTCACAGCAGGTGCCTGTCAATCTTTTCTGAACACAGCAGTGAGGTGCAGCATGGAGAGGGGTGGTGCTGGAGATAGTGGCAGCAGGGATGGGGCCCTCCCGAAGGGGAGGCTCCAACCCAGGGATGTGACGCTAAAGGCCTGCAGTATAAAAATGGCAAAGCAACGGAAAATGGGAGGAGGAAGCTGTGTGGGTTTCAAAGGTGTTCACTTACAAACTTCTTGGCTTGGTGGAGAGGGGATCGTGGGGAAGAAAGAAGCAAGAACAAAGGATGTTTCTAGCTTTGCAGGCCTCTGGCAGATGCAGCCTGATTACAGGAGAGAGAAGAGGCCAGAGGAAGACTCCCATTGTGATGAGGTCAAGAGCAGATGGGTGGGTTGAGAGCCACATGTATGCACTGCTATATTTAAAACAGATAACCAACAAGGATCTACTGTACGGCACAGGGAACTCTGCTCAATGTTATGTGGCAGTCTGGATGGGAGGGGAGTTTAGGGAGAATGGATACATGGACATGTATGGCCGAGTCTCTTTGCTTTTGTTGTGCACCGGAAACTATCACAACATTATTAATCGACTGAGTGTGTGCTAAGTTGCTTCAGTCATGTCCAAGTCTGTGACCCTGTGGACTGTAGCCCGCCAGGCTCCTCTGTCCATGGGATTCTCCATGCAAGTATACTAGAATGGGTTGCCATTTCCTTCTCCAGGGGATCTTCCGACCCAGGGATTGAACCCAGGTCTCTTATGTCTCCTACGTTGGCAGGCAAGTTCTTTACCACTAGCGCTACCTGGGAAGACCCATAACCGGCTCTACTCCAATATAAAATAAAGTTAAAAAAATAAATAAAAGGAGGGTTGATCTGAGAAAAAAAAAAAAAAGAGCAGATGGATGGGGTCAGACCACCCGTGTTTGATTCTTTCTGCATCACCTGCTCACTGCATGTCTAAGCATCCTCATCTATGCAATGGGGACTTTGTTGTTGTTTTGCTGTTTAGTGGCTAAGTTACATCTGTCTCTTTGCGACCCAATGGACAGTAGCCTGCCAGGTTCCTCTGTCCATGAGATTGTCCAGGCAAGAATACTGGAGTGGGTTGCCATTTCCTTCTCCAGGGAAACTTCGTAGGTCGTTGGGAAGTCTGAGTGAGTTAGTTGGTGGCACATGAATGTCAGCTACCGTAACCCCTGGCTGGACAGCTCTGTGCCAAGAGGCAGGTTTTGCAGAAAGAGACAATCACGTGGTTCAGAAGTCTATCAGCTCTCCTTCACGTCTCAAAACCCAGGGATGCAGCTTTGGTGCCTCTGATGTGACACAAGACATCAGCAGTGCCACCGAATGGGGTGAGGAACCATCTCAGGCCCGGACAGGAGAAAGGACACTCAGGAACCCTTTCCACCTGCCAATGTCAGAACTGGCCCAGGGCCTCGGCCAGTTGGTTTCCCACTTGCTCTGTATCGCAGCTCCTGGAGTCTGTGAGTTTGGCTGTGGGATGGAGAAGGGGAAGTGGGTAGGGGAAGAGGGCACGCTGATCTAGAGTCAGGAGGACATCTGTCCTGATTCAACAGTGATTTGTGGCCAATCACTGCTCTTCTGGGGGCCCAGATTCCTTCCACGAGGATGAGGAGGTTGGAGGATGTGATAGCTGCTTCTTTCAAGTTCTGTCTCTTGAAGATTCTGTTTTTGGTGTGTCCACTCTGCCATGGATTTTTATAAATCTCTCCCGTAATTAAATACAGAACATCTGACACATGCCTGCCTGTCCCTTTTTTTCCCTCAAACAAAGGACTTTGAGTTCACGAGTGGAGCATGTTGGCAATGACGAAAGCTGGTCTCCAGCCTGTCAGACTATTCTGAAAGTCCTATTTTCACAGAGGCAGGAGACAAGGTCTGTCACTGGGCTGCTTGGAAGGGATCAGAAACATGTATTTTTAGGAGTTTTTAAAAGGAGAGGCCTTATGTGGGGCCCCAGCCAGAGGCCATTTTGCCTTTTCAGTCCTGCAAGGAGCTGGAAGGCTTGTGGGGGAGGCTGGGGCCTCATCTCACTCAGCTCCTGGACTCCAGGACCTGGCTTCCTCCCAGAGGCTGCACCAGCACCCACTCCACCCCCAGCCCCTTCTCTTTGCTGACGGATGCTGTCCTGGGCCTCCGCATTTCAGGACCATGGTTCCTACTGCTGAGTCAGCAGATCAGCACCTCTAGTCTTTCCCAGGGAGGTTCATTCTGGGAGCCGGATCCCAGGAAAGGCGAAGGAAGCCTGCAAAACCCTGGTCTGAACTGGCCATATCCCTAGGCCTGCTGGTCTTTCTGGGATCCCAGGTTTGCCAAGAGGTCTTTCTTTGAGGTTAGGCCCCCTGGAGCACAGCTGACCCATGTCCAAATGATGTGGTTTGATAACAGGAGTCTGATGTAATGGATTTAGGAGCGAGGGTGTTGCTGCCTGAGCAGGCCTGCGGGGCAGCCATTGGGCCCACCTACAGGATTCCTGCATTCCAGCCACAAGTGGTCGGGGCAGAGAGGCGTCTCCACCAGGTCTGACATCCACGCGCCAGCTGGGGGTGAGTCTCATGCTGTTCCTGCCTTGGGATTTGCCTCCATTCCCACACCCCAGTGGAGAGTGACTGGGAGGGAGTCAGTCCCCGGGACTCGAGCAGGTGTGCATGCCTCCCTGGGTCTGGAAGACATCCCAGGGACCACAGACCTGTGTGCTGGTTTGCTGGGCAACACCGGAGGGCAAGATAGGAAAGGAAGAACCCGGGGTCTTTTCTCTTGCACCAAGAGGAGGGGTCGGGGCACGAGGTCTTTCCTGTCCTGTCCCAGCTCAGAGATAGGCTCCAGGAGTTTTCAGCCACTTCTCTGGGTTCTGTAAACTCAAGGAGCTCCCTCCTGCCTTGGGGTCTTTCTGTATGTGGTTTGCTCAGCCTGGAATGCCCTGCTCCCCTACTCCTGGCATTGACAGCCTGCCACTTCTCTTTTCTCGAAACACCCTCTTCTCCTGGTCTCCCTGTGGTCACTTCCCCGCTGTTTTCCTCCTGCCTTGCTGGGTGCTTCTTCTCACCCCTTTGCCAGCAGCTTTTCCACTTGACATCCAACTTCCTTGGAGGTCCAGTGGTTAAGAGTCCGCATTTCCAATACAGGGGAATGGGTTCGATCTCTGGTTAGGGAACTAGATCCCAAATGCCTCGCAGCCACACACACACACAAAAAATACTGGGGGTGCCCCTGTTTGGCCTTATGCTTTCTCCTGTCCTTTATCCCCCCTCCTTCATGGCCAACTACACCCCAGACCCAGGCTTCCCTTGTGGCTCAGCTGGTAAAGAATCTGCCAGCAATGTGGGAGACCTGGGTTCTACCCCTGGGTTGGGAAGATCCCCTGAAGAAGGGAAAGGCTACTCACGCCAGTATTCTGGCCAGAGAATTCCACGGACTGTATAGTCCATGGGGTTGCAAAGAGTCGAACATGACTGAGCGACTTTCACTGCCTGCACCCAGACCCATGACTTTAAACGCTGTTGCTCAGCTGATGACACCTAAAGTTTATCTCCATTCTGGACCCTTCCCTGGCCTGCAGACTTTCAAACCCAATGATTTACCTGGTGACTCTAACACCCTGTCAAACATAATGTGACCAAAAACCCACTCAAGAGTCCGCTCTCTCCCACTTCACTGCTTCTGCAAACTCCTCCAGCTCAGGAAGTGACTCCCTGAGTCCGCAATCCCCATTGTTTAAGCTCCAAATCTAGGCAACACACACCCTTCTTCTCATCCTCCATGTTGAAATCATCAGCAGGGCCCTTGGCTCTACCTTCAAAACGTCTCCAAACTGTGTTTCCTGTGACTCATCGTCCAGCCCCGCTAGAGCCACCCTCATCCCTTGCCTGCATAGATGCAGAGAATCTGGGGTGGATTCTCTGCGGGTGGAGTCACAATTCATGCTCCAGACAGCAGCTGGGGGCAGCAGGGATCCTGAAAACAGAACTGAGCGTGTCCCCTCACCGCCTTATAACCCCATCCCCGGCTGTCCTCAGGATGAAGTCCCAGCTCCCTGTCCTGGTTGATGGCCGCTCCTCTCCCAGGCCTGGTTCCTTCTCATTCTGCTGTGCCTCCCCTTAACTCTGTTCACCAGCACGGCCCCTTCAACTCCCCCAACTCACCAGGTGACTTTGTTCCTGTGGTTCTCTCTACCTGGGATGTCTTTCCCAGGATCTCAGCCTAGTTGGCTCCTTCCTGTTGCAGCATCTTCCCGGAGGGGCCTCTGCTGGCTCCTAACCTCAAGCAGCCACCCTGGCCACTCTCTACCAGGTGGCCACCCATCATAAGTACTCTGACATTTCCTCTGTGTGTGTCTGTTATCTTTCTCCCTCCTCTGAATGTAAACTCCAGGAAGATAAAGGGCCCCTGGGGTCCAAGCAGTGCCTGGCGATGCAAGAAGGAATGACCTTCGTGGAAGGAGGCAAGACAAGAGGCTAGAAGCTTGATTAGGATGTGCAAGAATATTTGGGGCTGAGTCAAGGTGGTGGTGGGCTTCCCAGGTAGCTCAGTGGTAGAAAATCTCCCTGCCAATGCGGGTTTGATCCTTGGGTCAGGAAGATCCCCTGGAGAAGGAAATGGCAACCACTCCAGTATTCTTGCCTGGGAAATCCCATGGATAGAGCCTGGTGGGCTGCAGTCCATGGGGTTGCAAAGAGTCTTGGACATGACTTAGCAACTAAACAATCACAAATTAGTTAACAGATCCAACTAGTTAAGACAGCTTCACTGGATTGGGTGGGGCCCTAATCAAAAAATGGGTGTCCTTGTAAAAGGAGAAAATAGAGACACAGATACAGAGAAAGAAGATGCCATCTGATGATGGAGGCAGAGAGTTATGTTGCTATCAGCCAAAGAGCACCAAGTTTTGCTGGTGGTCACCAGAAGCTGGAAGAGGTAAGAAGGATTCTCCCTTACAGCCTTCAGGGAGTGTGGCCCTGCTGACACCTTGATTTTGAACTTCCAGCCTCTAGAATTCAAGAGACTATGTTTGTGTTTTAAGTCCCCAGGTCTGTGGCCATTTGTTATGGTATCAATGAGAACCTCATGCAACGGTCAAGGATAAGTTGGTTGATGTAGGCCATCAGGGGTCGAGCCTCCCACTTTCAGGCCTCAGGATGAGCCACCTATGCCCCGCCACCCCCCTCCCCCAGATGGCTGGGAAGCTGACCCTGTGAGAGTGGCCACGTCTGCCCGAGCTCCAGGGCTTCACCCATGGGTTTTACTCTGCTTCCTGCCCAACAGCCAGGACAAGGATGCAGAGACTGCCTCCCTGGCCTCTGCAGATGCTGGGCTTGCCGGTTCTCTGCAGGGCACCATTCGTCATTGCTGCAGGGAGGCGGCTGAGGCCCAGCCCCAAGGTGACCCATCCCTGCTACACGGAGAGCTCCACACAGATCCATTCGGTGGGGCCAGGCCGTAAACTGCTGGAGATCACATCCCCTGGGGGCATCTGAGCACCAGGCCCCTTGGTTTCTGCCTAAGGAGGGCTAAGGACAGATACCCACCCCAGTCTATAATGGCACAGACCCCACAGAGAACAGAACACCGAAGAGGAGGAGGGGGCGAGGCCGTGGCTGGGCAGCTGCAGCTCAGATCAGAGGTCCTTCCGGCCACTCAGCTTCAAGATCCAAATGTAAGACTGGCTCACACCAGCTTCTTTCTGCCACTGCCATCTTATCTCTTGTCTCTGCTGTGCAAAGAAATACCCAGAGACCCAAGAGCTAACCCTCATTGGCATGCCCCAGACCCCAGTGTAGGTGAATGCCAGAAGATTCTAGGCAGTGCTTCTTCTTACTTACAGAGCGGACCCCTGTGTCTAAGCCTCCGAAGTTTGTACAGAGTGCTTGCAGAGGAGGAGGGCATGGACCTCCCTTGGGCACCAACTCAGCCTGTAATTCAGGCACTCTCTGAAGTCAAGACCATTCACAGATGCTCTATGTCTGATCTGAAAGACTCTCCTGAATTTTGTATTCTACTCCATGAAACAAACCTTTGTTTTAGTAAAAACAGTGGCCTTTCAAATTAGTTACAACTAGATTACTTACCCCATGCTCCTCCCCTGCCCCCCATCATCTGGTAGAAGTGATGCGTTTTCTGATAAGCTCTGTGGATGTTCTCCCTGGTTGATGGTTTGTCACGCAATAGGCCCAGAGGAGGGTGGCTGGGAGGTGGGTTGGGGAATCTGCAGGAGGGAGGGAGCCAGGCCGGGAGGAGCCAGCAAGGAACATACATCAGAGAGCCCTGGGCTGTCCCCATGGGGGCAGGAAGCATCCAGAAGCTTCCTGGGGCCAGTCTCACAGCTGGAATGGCCCCTCCTGTTGCCACTGGGCTACGCCTCTGACCTTAGGGTCAGTGTGTGGTCTCCCACTCCTGATGGGTGGAGGCTGCTATTAGAAACCAGCCGGCAGGGGAGAGGCTGGCAGGAGCATGGCCACAGGCCAGGGGCAGGAGGCTGGGAGGTGAGGGGAGGTGGACAGAGCTGGGGACCCATCCCAGCTACATATCTTCTAATAGCCGTGAAGGTTTGGTCACAGAAGGCCGAACAGGGAGACCAAATCCTGCTTTTTCTTCCCTCCACCTCCTTACAGGAGGGCAAGGTTTCCATCTTCCACACTTCTAATCCGGAGCCCGGCTGCCCCAGAGGCTCCCTTACTGGGTACTCTACTCTGGGCCTGGTGACCTGGACACCAGGTCACAAGTTGCCAGGGTGTCCACCCTGCCCCCGAAGCAGGCCCCTAGGTGATGAAACGAGAGCTACTGCTCACCGCTCTGCCTCAGATGACAAGGTCCTTCCCCCACTGAAGGTCAGCAGGAGGCCTGCCCAGATGGCTGGCTGGCTGAACCCAGGAAAGCTGCATCCGTGCCTCCCTTCAATCCTCTCACCCAGACAGGAGGCTCAGCCACCCAGAGAAAACTGAAAATAGTCTAAGAATAAGCTGCTTAGTGGGCTTTGGAGAGGGGCCCAGCGGGTGGGGGTGGGGCCAGGGCCTGGGGGAGCATCCGCTGGTTGCAGAGGAGAGAACCAGGCACCCTGAACTTCCACTCACCTCTTCCAGGGACCGGGTTACTTAAAGGTGTCCCAGGGCCCTTGGCCAGATGTGAACCCCAGCCCCTCGGTTCTAGAGCTGCAGGATCAAACCACCTGGGTTTATGCTTTTTGCAAACACAGCCCAACTGAGGCCATCTAAACACAGAGCATCTCCTCCCCACACTCAGCAGAGCCCTGGCTGTCTCCACAGGACCTGAGGCGGCCAGGAGTGACACTTCCCAGAGGCCTTCCAGAAATGGTCTCCAGGGTAAACTGGCTGCTTGACTGCCTCTAACCTGGAAGAGACCCCATTACTCCCCAAAGGCACGGCTGGCCCGCCCCAGACAACCCTGGGATCCTTGGTGCAAGCAACCTGTGGAAATTTGCTCTGAATCTGAACGTCTGGGAGAAGAAATGGTGAAACTGGTAGCTCGCTGAGCGCCTTGGGTAAAGGAAGCGACTGTTGCACCTCCTGGGACCCTTGCTGTTCCCTCCCGGCAGGGGAGGCTCTTTCCCATTCCTTAGCCTGGCTGCTGCCTGCACAAGCTGGAGATCTCAGCGGAAGAGACACTTCCTCCGGGAAGCCTTCCTGAACACCGGGCTGGACGCAGCTCTCTTGATGTTTCCCGTGGCACTTCATTCATTCACGCAATCATCCCTAAGACAGATAGGAACTGTGGCCCGCAATCTGCCAGCCTGTGCTAGGTGGGGGGTGGTGGGGGGCAGGCACACAAGGCCTGTGCCCCCCCCTAGAGCTCACAGTGAGGGGCAGGGGGTGGGGGCGTGGAGGCCCCTAGGTCTGGGGGAAGCGATGCAGCACCCGCGACCCCAGGGGCTGCGCTCCCCAAAGTCGGCTTGGAGCGGGTAGATGCCGGTGGCTGCGGTTCTTCCTGGTTCTCCCCCTCCCCCGTTTCCACGCGCCGTGTCCGCTTGGATGGCTGTGTCCTGCTGAGATTTGCGGGACGCGGAGCCCCTGTGCAGATGACCCCTTGCGGGGACGATCGCCTCCCACCCGCTCTGGCTGCTCAGACAAAGGCTGTGCCCCAGCTGCGGCCGCTAAGCGCGTGGATTCCGTGTCCGCGTCCCCCACCCAGTCTTCAGTTTGGCAAGCAAATCGATATTTTAAACAAACGAAAGCAGAAATTCTCTTCCCAAACAACTCTCCCTCTCTGGGGAGGGGCAAAGAGCGCCCCCAGGATCGCTAGCAGGGCAACGGACGCGGGGCGGGGGCTGGGACCAGAAACTCGCTCATCCAGAGGCGGCCGCCGGCACGGGAGCGCGCAGCCCTGGCCGCGCGTCCCTGTTCTCTCCTCGCAGCGGGCGAGGGCCTAGCGGTGCCGCAGTCCGCGGGGCGGGCGCGGGCGCAGCTTGCCCGCCTCTTCACGCAGGGCTACTGCATTGCAGCTGCGCCGGGCGTGCAAGCGTGCGTGTGTGCATGCGTGTGTGTGCGCCTGTGTGTGTGCACGCAGCCGCGCCCCAGTTTGCCAGGCGCTGCTGTCCCCGCGCCCCCTCCCGTTCCGCCGCCGCCCCTCCCCCTCGCCGCAGCGCGCGCCCCCGCACGTCCCCGCGGCTCTAACTGCGAATTTGCCGGGTAACCGTGGGGGCGGGAGGTTCTGAGCCGAGGAGCTGTGGAACCCGAGGGGAGGGGAGCCGAGAGGAAGGCTTCAGACAGCCTGGCCGCTGCGGCATCTTCTGCGACACACTTCTCCACTGCCGGGTCATAGGGTTGGCCAGAGCCCTGGGGACCCCCACCCTCTAGGCTGTCCCAGCCGTCCTCTCTGCACTGAAAGGATTATGCCCCCGGCGCTGTGGCTGCCCCCCGACCCCCTGCCCTCGTTATTATTTATCAGGCTGGATAAATGCGGGTGGCTAAGTCACTTGTATTCATTGAAGGGGGCGGAGGACTAGAAGGACGTTTTACTCCTCTACCCTGGCAGGGTGGGGGGTCTCAGGGTTCCTGTGCTCCCACTATTGAAAGGATGCCTGGTCAAGCCTAAAGGGAAGGAGATTCACGGGGTCCTTCCAGGCCCCCATCTGCTCTCTGTCTGGGGGTGGTCCTGCCTTCTCCCCACCCCACCTCCTGTCATCTCTCCTGTGTATTCTGCCAGGGGCGGGGGGATGTTTATTTCAACTGGAGGCCTAGGGAGGTCAGAGCTCCAAGTCTCTGCAGAGGGGGTTGCTGAGGAGCAGTGTCCAGCTTGGCCGAGGACTCGGGGGTGTGCTTCTTATGGAGCAGTTAAGGTGGCTTCCCTTCCCCATGGTTCCTGTCATAGCATGTTCCCCTGCAGGCACAATCCTGGATAACTGGCTCTCTGTCTCTACCCCCACCCGACCCCACCCCGCTCCCGCCGCCGCCGGAGGCCGGGGGTGGGGAGTGGGGCAGCTGATGTTTCCTATGCTTCCAGGTGAGGCTCTGCCTGGCTGGACTTGGCTCTCCGAAGTGCTCCATCTCCCAGGCAGGTCCCACAATGACTGGTCCCAGCATCCTTCAGTCACCCTGGAGAGGTGACCTGGTCACTGAGGGAGAGCCAGGGCTCTGCAGACTTCCCTGTTCCCTATCCCATTTGTTCTGCAAAACTGAAACCGGATTTCCTGAACGGGAGCCCCTGGTCACCCTGCCCTTCTCCGTTACATCCTGCGGGTCATCCGGCTGGCTGCAGCCTTGGCCGGGGTGGCTGCCAAGGCCAGCCTGGTGCTCCCAGGCAGCCACTGCCAGGCGCAGATGCCTGCTGACCCAGAGCCACCTCTGGGAACAGCTCAGAGGGTTCAGTGGCTGGGGTGGCTGCCAGGCACCCTGTCCCTTCTGGGGCCAGGGCTGCGATGAGGCTGAAGTTTACACCCTGGGTGGCTCAGGAAGGCTGCCAAGGCATGTACCCATGCCCAGAGATCCTCCAGCAGCCAGCAGCAAGGGGAGGTCTGAGAGGGGAGAAGGCAAAGGGCTGCTGTGGATCGGGAAAGGGAGCTTAAGGAACTGACCCTACAGAAGGCCCTGGGTGAGCTTAGCCGAGACCTAACACCTTGGGTTGGCGTGGTCTCCAGCAAGGGATCCCACAGTTGGGCATCTTTGCAGCTGCCCTGATACGAAGGGCAGGTTCAGTCATCCTTCCCATTCTGTCTCTGTCCAGAGCAGACCATCAGCTCAGCCCTCCAGCCAATTTCGGAGCTTCCTTTGGGCATGTCCAGGCATGGAAGGGCAGTCTCTGACCTTAGCGCCCTCCTCCCCAACACCCCGCCACTCCTGTGGAGCAGGGCAGCTGCTCTTAGAGAAGCAGCCTCGGCCAGCACATGCAGCCTCCTCACTTGCAGCCACTTGGGGCTCCCTGGCCCTCCACCCTCAGCCCTGACGGTGGTCCCGGGCTTGTGTCAGATGCTCTACGGGAACCTGTGCGCTCAGTCGCTCAGTCATGTCAAACTCTTTCGCAGCCCCATGGACTGTAGCCCGCCACCCTCCTCTGTCCATGGAATTTTTCAGGCAAAGATACTGGAATGGGTTGCCCTTTCCTACTCCAGGGTATCTTCCTGACCCAGGGATCAAACGTATGTCTCCTGCATTGGCAGGCGGGTTCTTTACCACTGTGTCTCCTGGGAAGCCCGTATAGGGCAGAAGCCGAAGTAAAAATAGCCTAGAGGCAGGAGTGATGGGTGGGGAAGAGTTTCCACAAGAAGGTTTGGCTTATGGTCTTTAAAAGGCAGAAGCACTGGACACACAGCCCCGAAGTCCAGCCTTAGAATCAGAAAGAAGCCCATCGTGGGCTGCCTTCCCCCGGCCTCGCCTCTGAGAGGCTCAAGGCTTGGCAATGGCCTCCAGGAGCCCCTCTGCTTCCAGGAACTGCCCTGGGTGGGTGGCGGTGGGGCGGTAGGGGATGCTTCGACCTGGCTGCTCCAGGGCTGTCGAGAGAGGCTCAGCAACTTGGGGGTTTGTCTGGCTGCTCAGATCCCCTGGCAGGCCCTGGGCCCAAGCTCACAGACTCACTGTGTCCCAGGGAAAGGCCAAGATTAAGGTGAGTCTCACCAGGTAAGACTTGGGCCCCAAGCAGAAGTCAGGACACCTGGGTGCTTCCTCCTTTCTCACACCTTGTGCACAGGGTTCCCAGGTGTCCCTCTCCCTTGGGGCTTGGCAAGTCGACCCGAACGCCCTTCTTACCGTCCAGTGACAGCCAGTCGTGCTGGGAGGACGGGAGTGTGGGCAGGGCCCGAGCTTTGTACTCAAACACCACCGAGTTGGAGATGATCTGGTTGTTGAAGGCAACTTGTAGAGTCACAAGACCAGTGTCGTGGGCTGAAAGCAAAAGAAAGACCAGTCAGGGCTGGGGTGGGTGGGGCATGGACCCCCCCCCCAGCCGCCCCGCCCCGCCGCCCCGCAACGTTGTGTACCACCCCAGGGCCTGGAGGAGCCTCTTCCCTCTGCTCCTCATGGATTAGCCCTGCCTGGGCCTGCTCATTCCTCAAGGCCCAAATGCAGTGCTGCTTCCACTAGAAGGCTTCTCTGGAGGCTGCACTCAGCCATCGCCCCTTGATCACTCTAGTTTGTCATTGCCTGTTTGCTCCCCTGCCCTGTTGGGAGGACAGGGACTGGGAGCTCAGTATAGATTTGTTGAATGAATGAGGGAATGGATGAATGAATGGTCTTCCACTCCACCGCGTGGCGGACTGAGTCCTCCCCCTCCAGTCCATCCTGGCGGGGAGAGGTTGGGTTCATGTCCAGCATTTCCTTTGTGCTCATTTCCGTTTCGTCCTTTCCTGCAAGCATGTCCTGACTCACTTAGCATGGCCTGCCTTGTATTTTCAGAAGTTCTGCCTCCCTGCTGGAGGCAAGGGCTTCGTCTGTGCCTGTTACTCTGAGTCCAGTGGGGGCTGGGCTGGGTGCTGGCAGGAAGCTTGTCCCTCCCTCTCAATGCCTGGACAGCAAACTTTGGAAAGACAGGCCCTTATGGGCCTCAGCAGCTGTTCTGACCCCAGCACAGGGCCCAGTGAAAACTTCTGGTTGAGTAATGCATGGGACGTTCTCACTGTCCTTGGCCTTGGGCAGAGACCTGCTTTGTTTCTGGGGGAGAGGCTGCTGTTGAAGTCTTGGGGGCTGGGGGTGCTCTGCGGGCTGCTCCGCCCCACCAGGCCTCATCCCCCCACCCCCACCGGGAGACAGCAGGGTTCTGTGCTCTCTGCCCTGCTTGTCTGGAACCAGCGATTGGGGCCTCCCCAGGACAGGTTTCCAGGGAGGACGCACCCAGGGATCGTGTTACTGTTTGGGCTCTTGGTTTTCCGAAGCTTAGCCTGGAGGAAGCTGTCCAAGTCAGCTGCTCCCGGGGGCAGAGGAGGGCTCTGGCTTCCCTAGGAGGACGGGTGGTGTAGGCTCACTTCCCGTGGGAAAACCAACTCATCCACTTGTGACATCTCTCCATCCCAGGTGGAGGTGTTACATCATTGTCCCCAGAGTGGGTCTTCAGGAAGTCATTGCCCCAGGATGACCCGCAGGCTTACTGTCCCCCTGTGCTTTCTGCCCTGTTGTGGCTCCTCAGATCCAGGTCACAAGCTGGCTCTGTGGTGGGTGGGTGGGTGGGGGCGGTGTCCTGCAGGACCTCCTGCCATGCCTCTCTGGGCAGGGAGCCCCAGCCGAGTCCAGGCTCCAGCTACATCCCCAGGGCAGACCTCTGAGCTCGTGGTCACTCGCCTTCCCTGGTGATTTGCCTGGCTCACCAACAGGAGGGCAGGGCATCAGTGCGCATCCATCTGAGCCTGCCCAGCTCTGCTCCTCTGAACATGCCTTGCTGGCCCTGGGGAGTTCAAGGATTCCCTGCACCACATGTTCCAGCCGGAAGGTCCTCCCCCGCCACTGCTCATCTTCCACCATCTCCTGGCACATGCACAGCCTGCAGTGATGCTGGGATGGTGGCAGATCCAAAGGTGCCCCGTCTGTCCCCAGAGAGACACAACAGAGAGCACCTGTCACCCTCTCCCGGGTCTCAGCCCAGCAGCCCCACGCACATCATTCAGGGTATTTCCTGGAGTCTCTTTCCTTCCCCTGCATTCAGTCCATTAGTGAGTCCTGGGTCCATTGACTTCTCTCCATCTCAACAGCCACCATGCCAGCCCGGACTGCCATCACTTCTTCCTGCCCAGATGCCTGGACTCCTGCATTAGCCTCCTGCCAAGGGCAACCTCAGCACACCCGAGACCTACCTGTCCCTGCTGGGATGGTGTTGGGGGGCCACACTTGGGAGCCCCCACAGGACACAGGTGGGAGTGTGTTCCCCGGGAGAGCCTTCCTCCTTAAGTTGGGAAGGATTACCCCTCTGCTGACTCCTGTGGTTTCTCTGCTTCTTTCTACCCTCCTACAATCCATTCTTCCACACACCCAGAATAATCTTTAATTTTTTAAAAAAGGTTTTTCTGTTCTTTATTTGGTGGTGGCGGGTCTCACTTGTGGCACGTGGATCTGCATTGCGCCATGGGGGATCTTTTGTTGCAGCATGGGGACTCTCTGATTGTGGCTCACAGGCTCAGTAGTTGTGGCACACAGGCTTAGTTGCCTTAGGGCATGTGGGATCTTAGTTCCCCGACCAGGGCTTGAACCCACATCCCCTGCATTTCAAGGTGGAGTCTTAACCATTAGACTCCCAAAGAAGTCCCCACCCAGAATCATCTTTCAAAGACATGATTTTGGTCAGGCCACTCCCCACTTAAAATGAGTGGCTTCCATTGCAGATAAAAGCAAATCAGACTTCTTCTTATGACTCAGAAGGTGGGACATGATTTGGACCCTGCCATCTTCTCCACCCTAGCTGTCTCCCACCTTTGTATTTCTCCAACTTACCCAACCTGTTCCTGCCTCAGGGCCTTTGCACCTCCTTTGCCCACAGTCTGGAGGCTTTTCTCCTATTCTTCCCAGGACTGGGTGCATCTCATCATTCAGGTTCCAGCCTAATGTCCCAGCCTATGGGAGGCCTTCCCTCATCAGTCTGTCCAAAGGAACCTCTCTAGGCATTACCATCTTCTAGTGTCCTGGTATCATTTTCTCCAGTTACCCTGGTTATGTCTTTGTTTCCTTGTTTGTTTGGTTTTTTTGTCTTCTACAGTAGACTGTAAGTTCCAGGAGAGATGGGTGCTGGTCTGTTCTGATTTCCTCCTTATGTCCAGGGTCAAGGTCAGTGCCTGGACTGTTACAGTCTCTCAGTAGGTGTTTGTTGAATGAATTGCTTAAAAAACACAGTGCACTTACTCATATATATATATTTTTTAATGATGGGAGGAGAGATGATGTGCAGGGGGACCATGGTGTTTTGTTTTGTTTTTGGCTGTGCTGGGTCTTCATTACTGTGTGGGCTTTTTCTAGTTGTGGTGAGAGGTGGCTGCTCTTCGTTGCGATGGGTGGGCTTCTCATTGTGGTGACTTCTCTTGGTGCAGACCACAGGCTCTAAGTGTAAGGGTGTCAGTAGTTCCAACACTCAAGCTTTAGTAGTTGTGGCTCCCGGGCCCAGGAGCACAGGCTCGGTAGTTGTGGTACATGGGCTTATTTGCTCCTTGGCATGTGGAATCTTCCAGGATCAGGGATTGAACCAAGTCTCCTGCATTAGCAGGCAGATTCTTTACCACTAAGGGAAGCCCTGCTCATCTCATTTTGAACTTCATTTTGCCTTTGGTGCCTCCAAGGACACCAGGAGAGAGCACCAAAGAATTGATGCCTTTGAACTGTGGTGTTGGAGAAGACTCTTGAGAGTCCCTTGGACTGCAAGGAGATCAAACCAGTCAATCCTAAAGGAGATCAGTCCTGAATATTCATTGGAAGGACAAATGTTGAAACTGAAGTTCCAATACTTTGGCCACTTGATGGCAAGAACTGACTCACTGGAAAAGACCCTGATGCTGGGAAAGATTGAAGGCAGGAAGAGAAGGGGACGACAGAGGACGAGATGGTTGGATGGCATCATGGACATGAATTTGAGCAAGCTCCAGAAGTTGGTGATGGACAGGGAAGCCTGGTGTGCTGCAGTCCATGGGGTCACAAGGATTTGGACACAACTGAGCGACTGAACTGAAGTGACTGACTCCAAGGACTCCAGCATGGGGCTGTCTGAAAGTCCCAAAACAAAGCTTTCTTGTTGTTGGCAGCAGGGGTTGGGTGGGTGGGGAGTGTCCTTCATCTTCTCCTGAGCCTGGGTTGCCCTTCCTAAGTCTCAAGTCCTCTTTCATTGCTGCTTCACTTGGGCTCAGTGGCTTGACTTGGTTGTCTCCCTCCTGACCTTGGAACATTCCTGGAATCTCGCAGGAGGGAGTTTCCATGCCTGTGTCTTCTGCAGCCAGTGATGGAGGGGGAGCAAGAACCGTGTTCTTGGTCAGGGTCAAGTCCCTCCATCCGTGTTGCCTGGGCACGTGCACCAGGCCGGTGGGCGGGGGCAATTTGCACGCCCTGTGCCCCCTTCTCCCATACTAGTTCCCCAGGTGGCCTGGCTTGTGCTCACAAGCCTCTGAGGCCTTCTTGTCAGCAAGGCCAGTTTGGTTCTCCTTTTAAGGGTCCTTCATTTAAGATCAGCTCCAATTTCCCTGAGCCTTTGGGAGACCCAGGGCAGAGGTCCTCAAGCAATCAGCATCATCCCCCAAGCCAGGCTGTGGCTTGTTTGCCTGACCGACTCCTTCCTGACTGAGAGTTTCCTGGGGTCAAGTTCAGGGTTAGGGGTCTTAGCCTTCATTCCAGGTGTGTACCAGTTATTGGCAAACTGCTTGATGAATGAATGAGTGCAAAAGCCAGGGCTGTTTTACAGAGTAACATGTTTCCATTTGGGCCTCAAAAGAGGGATGTCCAAATGGGACCCCCCTCTTTGTGGTTAGGGGTAGAACAGGGCGGGTCCCCTGGCTCTCAGGCTGCCTGAGCCTCCCTGGGTCCAAGATGCAGGATGCTAGGGGAGCCTGAGCCACTGGGAGACATAGTAGCCTAGGCAGACTCTCCTGTGAGCTGCCTGCTCTGGGGACCCAGAGATGCTCTGGGTCCAGGAGAACTGCCTGCTGAGACCTAAACAGCGATGGAGCCCTCTCCCCAGTCCCTTACCCGCTGCTGAGGACAGAAAGAACAAGGCCTCACTCATGAGAAGCTTCATGAATTGAGCCTGTGAGCCTGAAGCTTCCTGGACCTGCCCTCCTCTCAGTCCTTCTGCATCTGGCTGGTGGATTTTAGAGATGCAGAAGAGGGGGCTCAAGAGGTCAACCCCTGGGCTCAAGCCACCAAATGGTAACTGGCTGATCTGGGATGCGTGATGTGACTGCTCCAGCGCCCCGGGGTTTGCCAGGTCCTGGCCTGGGACACCATCCAGAGGGCACACAAAGGCCGGTCTTGTTTTTTTTTCCGGAGGGGTCAGATAACTCAGGACAGGCAAGGTCTGGGTCCTCAGCCAGGCAAGAACCAGGTACAGGAAGTGGCATCTATTTATAGGTCGGGCCAGTGCCGTTCCAGCAGCAGGTGATAAGTGGGTAGGTTAATAACACGCTGCCCCCTCCCCCTCTCTCACCAGCAGAGGTTGGGGGCTACATTAGCGGCAAGCAGCCCCGAGCTGTGATAGGCTGGCCCAGCCTGGCTGACGTCCAGATGGCTTTGCTCCAGCCCCAGGAGGGCTGCTGGGAGCCTGGGAGCAGCAGGACCAAGTGGGAGCCAGCCAGGCTGCTGATGGGGGCAGGGCCAGCAGGAGAGGCCGCCAGGGGCAGCAGCCCTGGCTCCCTGGGTATTTGTGGTGAAGAGGTTGCTGTATTCAAGTGGAAGCTGAGCCGGTGTGCCCAGCCCTGGAGCAGGGTATTTTGCTCTGATGGGCTTTGTGGGGAGATGGAGAGAGAATGTTCCATGTCAGCTTGGAAGCCTCAGGTTGGGGGCATGGTGGGGGTGAGGCAGATGTCTAGGGTGGCCAGAGGTTCAAGCTGGACCACCCCAGGTGAACCAGGCCCCTGGCACCGACCAGTTCTACTCCTGACTTGGGGACCCCGCCCCCACTTCTCTTCCTCCCGACCCCTAGCTCCACAGGGAGCTCTCTCTTTTGTAGTCACCTTGGCTTCAGATGACATGGAGTGGGACTCTTCACCCTCACCACCCACCTCCTCCTCTGCCTCTCTGTCCATCATCTGGGCCAGCCGGACAGGTCATCCCTGGGACTAATGGTATCTGGGAAGGGCAGGTCGAGGGGTCACATCAGCGTCAGCCCAGGGAACAGAAAACTATGAGCAGATTCGAGTGGTTAGTCACCCCCTTTCCGTGACATGCCAGGCACTTTTCGAGCCCGGGGTGGGGGGGGCACATGGTGACCAAAAAGACACAGACTGTGTCCTCCTGGAGCCCACAGGCCAGTTGGGGGGGGTAGTGACGACCAGAGGTCAAGGGCAAGACAAGGACACCAAGCTACGTGGACGATGATGAGCCCCGCCAGAGCGAGAGGGAGAAGGCCAGAGCCGTGGGAAGAGCACACGGGGCGGGGGACACCATCCCCGAAAATGCAAGGAAACCTCGTGCCTGTACCTTCTGGCCACGGGGCGGCTGGAATCACCGATGTATAAAAGGAGTTTATGCAGATTAGTCTGTTTGATGCCCCCTCCCTGGTGGCCTGCTGGGTCTTCTCCGTCCCTCTCTGACCTGCTCTGTGTCCCAGGGAACTGGCCCTGTGGCCAGCATGACCTGGGCTCTTTTGTTCTTCTGACTTCTGCTTGGCTTGGGCTGTGGGAGAGGGCTGCTTTGTGGCCCCAACCCCAGATGTAGCTACTGTCTGGACCCCTCCACCGCCGTGCTCTCACCAGCTCCCATCACCCTTCAGGTGGAGACTGGTTAGAGCTTCCTGCTGTGGCCAGTCCTGGGTGTGCCCACCTGGCTCGAGGGTTGACTAAATAGTCCTCCATCAAGTTCTCTTCAAAACCCAGCCCACCTCACCTGTGCCCCCGTCTCACTGACGTTCTAATAGCTGATCTGGGACTCACGCCTTCACAGTGCAGGAAACTGAGGTCCAGAGAAATGACGCAATGTGCCCCAGGTCACCCTCCTCACCCGCTGACCCAGAGCCCAGCGCTCTGGGGCCCCTATGGCCTCCGTGGACAGGCGGCCTTCTCTCTTACCTGGGCAGTAGCAGCGCAGCACGCCGGGCTGAATCAAGGACGCAGGCACCGAGATCTGGTCGAACAGGCAGCTGTAATTATTGCTGGCTTCTTGCCAAGGGCCTGTGATGAGAACCTTCACTCCTCCCTGGAGGGAACAGAGGCCAGCAGGGGGCGGGGGGTCAGCTACAGTGGGACACGGGCCTCCGTGGCTGTACCGCTCAGATGGCGGGCCACACCCCTAGCCCACGTGCTTGTGGAACATGCAGACTCCCCATTCCCACAATCCGTACTTTATTTGTTTTTAAACTTTTGTTTTGTGTTGGAGTCTAGCCGATTAACAATGCTGTGATAGTTTCAGGGGCACAGCAAAGGGACTCAGCCATACACATACGTGGATCCTTTCTCCCCAAAACTCCCCTCCCATCAGGCTGCCACTTGACACTGAGCAGAGTTGCAGGTGCTAATATAATAAGACCTTGTTCATTATCCATTTTAAATGATACAAATGAACTTATTTACAAAACAGAAACAGACTCACAGACTTAGAGATCTAACCTATGGTTGCAAGGAGGCATGAACGGGGGGAAGGGAGAGTTAGGGAGTTTGGGGTCCACATAAAGCCCACATTTGAGAACCACTGTCTCAGGACTGTGGCAAGGAGAAGGGCCCCAGTTCTCCTCCCCATGGTGTGCAGGGGCCCCAAGACACCATTTGCCTTTCACAGCTGGCATCCTACAGGGGGATGGCAGTTCTGACCCCTGATCCCCTCCTGGAAGTGGAACTTTCAGCTCTAGCCAGAAGGGAGCACAGTGTGTCACACCTTTCCCCTCAGGATGCACCTGAGAAGCTGGCCGGGGGGACCTGTGGAAGGTAGTGGAGTGGGGGGAGGGGGCGTTCTCTTGCATCTGCTTGTGCACAGATTGTGGGAACAGGCCTGGGCATCTCACTGGCCCCCCAGGGAATGGACATGGTGATGGCAAGGATGAGGGGAGACCCAGGATGCCCAGGGTGTGGTGGGAGAGCCAGGGAGGTGGATGCAGATGGTGATGGGAAAGACATTACAAGGAGCGCTCCGAATGGGAGGGGCTCAGAGGTTGCTCTGGGCGGGACGCGGGGTGGGGGGGCTTCCTGCTGATGCTGGGGACTGGGTGAGACTGTGCATGGCCTCCTGACTCTGGGTTGAGCCACCCTCTGTGCCGCCGGCATGGCCTGCAGCCCCCTGACTGTGTGTGCACATTGTACACGCATCCCCTGATGTGCTTGCAGCCTGGCTGGGCTGTAGCTGCTTCCACAGGGTGGGGGTGGGGCAGGGGGAGGGAGGAAGGGGGATGGCAGAGGGTGGCTCAGATGACCTTGCTCAGCTCAAGGGGAGAGGGCCCCAGAAACGCCCAGGCGCAGGAGGGTGCAGGAGAGGAATCAGCACTCCCTGCCCGCCTGCTGGAACCAGCCAGGGCAGCCCCACAGCACACAGGGTGGCCTCACGTCTCGGTGCCCTGGGCAGTTCTGTTTTATTGTCCGAGCTTAGTGATTAACAGCACACTGTCCTGCCTGACGTGGGCAGCACGGTGTAGGTGCCCCACTCAGGGCTCAGACTGCGGTCACTGAGTCAGGGAGGCGTGCCCTGGGGGTGCAGAGGGTGAGGTGGCTGGCCTCTAGGGCTCCCCCGGCTCTCCCAGGGTGGGCAAACCCAGGCTCCAGCCGCCTTGCCTAGCAGGGGGCCAAGAGCTGCCCAGGATGGGGTGGAGGGCACCACCTAGTGTCCAGGCAGGAGAAGTCAGGAGGCACCCCTCCTGGAGACGGGGGTGCTGGAGGGCGGGTGAGGAGCGCCTCACTTCTCCAGGCCAGAGAGGCCAGACCCCAGCTCTCCTGCTGCTCCGAATGGCAGGGAGACACTCTCTCCTGCTCACTAACCCGTTCTTGGGTGACCTGTCCTTGGCACTGGCCCATCCATGCCCCCAGCCTCAACACAGCACTTGCTTTGGAGGCTCCCCACAAGGTTCCTGGAAGCAGATCTGGTGCAGGACTGGCCTTGGGTGTCCGTAGTGAGAGACTAGAGATGGGTCCCCCATGGGCCAGCACAGAAAGGAGATCCCCCCCGGAAGGGGCTCTCCCAGACTGGAAGGGGCTCTCCCAGACTGGAAGGCATTTTCCGTGTGATCTTAGATGGGCCTTCCTTCCTCTGCCTGGAATGGCTAGGAAAATCAGCTTCCTGCTAGACAGCCAAAGTTTAGAGGGCAGTAGAGAAGGAAATGGCACCCCACTCCAGTGTTCTTGCTGGAGAATCCCAGGGACGGGGGAGCCTGGTGGGCTGCCGTCTATGGGGTCGCACAGAGTCGGACACGACTGAAGCGACTTAGCAGTAGCCGTAGCAGCAGAGAGACCTCAGGACCAAGAGCCAAAAGCAGGAGGCCTGCCCCTGCCCTCCAGTAGCTGTGTGTCCTCAGGCAAGTGGCCCACCCTCTCTGGGTGGCATTTGAACTCTAGGCACGCTCTGGCCTTAACAGTCTTTGGTTCTGACATATGGCCCCAAGGAGAGGTTTGGAGTTCTGTCAGTGCGGCGGGGCTGGGGCCACATCCACGGGTCCCTGGGGCTGGGAGTTGTGCCACGTGACTAGGGAGAACCTAATTTTGGGGTGCCTGGGAGTGCCTGAGACCAGGTCGGGGTACAGTGGTCCTTGGATTCTGGGTAGTGGAAGTGCAGTGGCTTCAAGAGGCCACAGACAGTTACTCTGTGAGAAAAAAGGAAAAAAAAACAAACAAACAATAACCCCAATCAATAGCTGCTAGCACGAAGCCAGGGCTGCTGTGAGGAACAAAGGACTGCAGAGATTACTGGAGAACATCAGGCTCTTCTCCATGGAAACTGCCGCAGGAGGAGCTCAGCATCCATCCTGTTCAGGAGGGGATTTCCATGGCAACATCGCCTGGCTGGGCTGAATCACTGTGATGCAGGCACCTGATAGCTCTAACTGCAGACTCCTGTGCCTGTTGTGGCAGGAGTATCAGTGGAGGGAGATGACGCAGAAGGGCTTGGGGGAGGAGAGGCAGCAACACGCTACCTGCAGTCTCTGTGCCCCTGGAGCCCTGAGATAGAGGCCCTGGATTTCTGATGCACCTAGGGAGGGTCCTGGAGGCCTGGGGGAACATCAGTGTGTGTGTGTGTGTGTGTGTGTGTGCATGTGTGTGTGTGCATGTGTGTGTGTTAGGTGAACAGGTGGACACACCAGAGGGGAAATGGGAGCAACCTGTGTGGAGGCAGAGGGACACTCCAAGAAGAGACAGCAAGATAGCCCTAGCCTTAGCATCCCTGTGAAGTGGGTGCCTGAAAGTGAAAGTGAAGTCGCTCAGTCGTGTCTGACTCTTTGCGACCCCATGGACTGTACCCTACCAGGATCCTCTGTTGATGGGATTTTCCAGGCAATAGTACTGGAGTGGATTGCCATTTCCTTCTCCAGAGGATCGTCCCAAACCAGGGATTGAACCCTGGTTTCCTGTGTTGTAGACAGACACTTTACCGTCTGAGCCACCTCAAACTTTAGAGCCAGGTGAGGGCACTGAGCCACTGACCTCATATTTACACATGGGGAAGCATCCGCAGGGCTAGGTCTTGCTGCAGAGCCCTCCACAAGCTTGGCAGTGCCTGGCTAGAATAGGGCTCCTGACACAGGTGGAAGCAGGCTTTTTCCTGGTGGAGAAGGGGTGAGGGTGAGGGGAACCCTACTAGCTGATGGGGGACGGGCTCTGATGGGAAGAGGGAAGGGGAACGGGGGGAAGATGCTGTCTCCTGCAGGAGAACCCAGGAGGGGCAGTCCCTGCTGCTGGACCGGGCAGGGGGAGGAAGTAGCTGCAGACCTGCTGGAGCCTCTGCAAGAGGCCTCCCCAAGCCACCACATCGGGCTCCAAAGTGCCTGGCTGGGTGGCATCTGCCCATTTCCCAAATCAAATGGAGTCTGAGCTGCTTTTGTTTCTGGGTAGCTGGAAGCAACGAGAGCTTCTGCAAAAGCAGGCTGGCTGCTCCCTCCCGGAGGGGCTTCCCTGGTGGCTCAGACAGTAAAGAATCTGCCTGCAATGCAGACCAGGCACCCGGGCCGTCATTCCTTTTCTGTTCCCGTGCCGCCCTCTCGTGGTGAGCTGCTGAACTGACCTTCTCCGAGATACAGTTCAGGGATCCTCAAGCCAGCGACTGGATACTGGAAGGAGAGGGCCAGGCTAGCCAAGGGCCCCTGACCAGTGCCCACAGGTCCCAGGGCCTTGGGATGTGTAGTCAGCTCACAGGCCAAGCGCAGGGGTAAAAACCTTCACTTCCTTGGGCTCCAGGGAGACTCAGCATCCTGAGGACCAGATCCCAAGGTTGTGGACTTGGGCCTTGAGGCCACCCTGCTCAGCAGGACACTGAGGCCCGGAAGGCAGGTTTCAGAGTCAGGCCCAGGAGGCAGCACCCCAACTCCCAGCTCTGACCTCCCCATGCCCCAGTCCCAGGGCTCCCTCTTGGCTTCTCTGAATTGCAGTCTTAAGCCCTGTGGGGGCGGGGGGCGGGGGGTGGGGGCAGCTGCTGGGCTGAGCTGATCTATCTCTCCAGAGGGACAGGGTCACCCTGAGCCACACCAAGGGCAAACTGAGTCAGAATCTTGCAGTCTTAGAGTGACCGCGGGGATTGGGGGGTGCCCATGAGTGGGGGTGACCATGGATGTGGCGGAAAAGGCAGGCGCTGCTGGAGCTGTTCACTGAGTCCTGACAACACCCCAGTAAGGAAGACAGGAAAGCAAGCCACCTTGGCTGAAGTCACCACCGGCCAGCCAGCAGGGGACAGGATTTGAATTCGGACTGTGTGCTCCCAGCCCTGTGTTCCTCACCACATAGGGGAGCCACCTCTGGACACCTGAGCTTTGAAGCGCCTGTTGCCTGTGGACCCAGAGCTGCTCTGATACCTGCTGTATCTCTGGGAAGCTCCTGTCCCAAGGTGGGGTCACTACCTGGGCTGATGTGGCATCTGAGAGCCAGGACATTCGTGCACAGTGAGCACCACGGTCACGGCAGGAGGACACGGAGAGGAGCCTGGGCCATGAGCTGTGAGGGCCACAGAGTAATAACCAGTAACATAATAATAAACTACTGATTACTTGCTACGGGACAAAGACTTTAGCAAGCCCTTCTGGCACCTCGCCTCACCCCGAGGCAGGCACTGTTATCACCTCCACCTGATAGGTGAGGAAGCCAAGTCACAGGGAGGGAGAGTCACAGCAGAGCCAGGATTGACACCCAGAAGTGGACCCCTGAGATGTGTCCTCCACTCTGGGCATCACTGGACCCTTCACCAGGGCCTGGGGGAGCCTCAGAAGCAGAGACAGGCTCTCAGGAGAGTTTCATTTCTCAGGGAACCCCGTTAGCTCTGTCCCAGCGCAAGCATCATCCTGGGAGCCCCTACCAGCGCCTGGGGTCTGTTTAGCTAGCATCCCTGCCCTGCCTGTGCTGGAAGATGTTTTTCTGGGGTGTGCATCACTGCCTTTTGGTGACCCCGTGAGCTTCAGGGTCTTTTAGGAGCACCCTTCCTTCGGTGTCCTGGTAGCAGCCCCTGCCCTGGCAGCAAGGCAATGTGTCAGTGGAGCCAACGGAGCCGTGGGCAGCCACCTGCAGCCTGGGGAGAAAGTGTCAATCTGGGCCCCAAGGTGCTGGGCCCCAAGTACCTGGCAGGTGGCCTGGGAGGGAGCAGGGGCATGGCCTAGTGGGCAGCAGGGGGTTAGGGAAGGCTCGGGCCATTCCGTCCCTTTCCTATGCCATCCTACTTCACAGGAAAAGTAAAGGTTCCTTCCTTCATCACCTGCACCAGCCTGGAAGACCTGGGTTTCCTGTGGTCCTGGGCTTTGGAGCAGTGATTCTCAACATCAGATCTCAGCCCCCAGAAACTGAGGACAGACCCAAGGAGGGGGCTGAGGCCACAGGCGGGAGAGCCTCGGTCATGTAACATGCCTCTGATCTTGTTGAGGCTGGATATACCCCAAATCCCACAGATGACTCTTCAGAAACTGTACCCTCCCTCTCAATTTGATGGGAATTTTTGTTTTGTGAAACAAATCAGAAGCAATGGATACAGACGGTCTATGGTGGTGACAGTGGATTTTCAAATGGTTTTCCAGCATCCCTAGGATGCTTTTTCCAAAAAAAAGACAAAGCAAAACATGGATGGAATCTTAACACATCAGCCAGGTGACAGTGGTGACAGCAAACACTGATCCTGACCCCGCTGGGGGGGGCCACCTGGCCTCCGAGGAGACTCCTGCTCCCGTGAGAATCAGGAACGCTCCTTGAGAGAGGTGGGGGTATTTCTAGTGCCATGGGGACAGAGGGAGGGGACTTGGTCTGCACCGCCCAAAACTTCAAAGGGAGGGCAGCCACATGCAGACGAGCATCTCTTGCTGCATGCTGGCAGGTGGGCAGGCGGTGAGGCAGGTGGGACAGGTGAGGCAGGTGGGCAGGTGAGGCAGGTGGGCAGGTGAGGCAGGTGGGCAGGTAGGGCAGGTGAGGGGTGGTGACGGCAGCGGCAGCTTACCTCCGGGTAAGACCACTCCGGAGAGTAGTCGGTCACCATGAACACCCGTCCGCTCTGCTGCAGCATCCCCAGGGTGCCCGAGGCCGAGGCGGCCGAGACCACCTCAGCGACGTGCATGTAGGCCATGGTGCCGGCCCCGCCCTCGGCACTGCTCAGCTGCAGGCTCCCCTGTTGGGGGCTACAGCAAGGGATGCACATCTCAGCCTGGGTGAAGGGGGCACGGGCCCCATCCTCCGACTGCGAGAGTGCTGTGCTGTCCCCTGACACCAGCTGGTGCCCATAGATGGTGCCGCCGCCCCCCTCCACGGAGATGAAGTCATTGATCAGGTCGGAGAACTGGTTGCTGAAGGAGATGTCAAAGTGGTCCAGGCTGAGCTCCATGTTGGAGGCATTGCCCAGGCCAGGCTGGGCCACGGGGTAGAGCCCCTGCACCACATTGCCCGGGAGGAGGGGGACGCCCCCGGCACTGCGGATCACCCCGGTGGGCTCTGGCTGCAGGTAGTGCTCAGAGCTACAAGCCTGCAGCTCCCCGGACTTGATCAAGCCTTCACCCCCTTCAGCCACCTGCGAGGTCTCCATGGTGACCTCCCCTTCCGTTGCCATGGCCTGGAAATTGGCCTGAAACTGCATGAGGTGGAGGGAGGATGTGGACTCGATCCGCGTCTCCACGTGGCCACTGCAAGAGCTGGTCTGTGACGAGGCCTCTGTTTTCACAGTGGGCATCACAAAGGTGCCCCCAGAGTCACTCAAGCTGCTGTGGGCGTTCTGCTCAATGGGGAGGGGCTTGCTGGCGTCCTGCAGGAAGAAGCTCGGGGAAGGGGTCTGGTGGACATGGGGGCTGTGGCCCGTCTGGCTGAAGCTGGACGTGTAGTCCTTGTTGGAGTCTATTGCACTGAAGTCCATTTGCTCCAGCGTGGTGCTGGGGCTCAGGCCGCCACCCGATGGCAAGAGGCTGGAGCCAGCGGTCAGGGTGAGGGAGCTGGATGCTGCAGCCGCCGCAGACGAGGAGTAGGCATCTTTGGCCATCTGCTGCTCAAAGGAGGTGTCCTCGGTCTTGATCTCCTTGGTCAGGACAGTGGTAAAGCCGAAGCCCCTCTCCACGGGTGGCGAGTGCCGGACATTGGTGCTGACCATCTCGGCTTTCAGGCCTCCACCCCCGTACGTCTGGCCCTGCTTTGGGTTATTGAGGAAACAATCGGGGTCAAAGTTCATGGTGGTTTCTGGAATCTTCCGGCCCCCGTCAAGGGTGGTGGAGAGGACGAGCTCTTCGGATACGTTGGTGGGCAGCATGGACAGGCTCTCCGAGCTGCCCGTGGTGGGGAAGGCGAACTTGTGGCCGTCGGAACTCACAGCCAGGACGAGGCCCTGAGAGGCGTCAGGTGAGAGGAGGTGGTGGTTGGGGCCGGCGGTGGGGGACATGGTGTACACGGCCTCGTTGGTGACCTCAGACATGAACACCGTGGCGCTCTGGGACAAACTCCCCATCACAGACGCCACCGCCATGCTGGACACGCCCGTGACCACAGGGCTGTCCACCATGTCTGGGTCGCTGTTGAGCCCGCTGCTGATGGACACGGGGGAGCTCTGGGTGGTGTCGGGGACCTCCACCTGGTTGGTAGAGGAGACCTCCGTGCTGTTCTGGTGCAGCAGCACGGGCTTGGCCACCTTGCCGTTCCTCTTCTCTCGACTCGAGCCCTTGCCGTGGTGGCTGTGCTCCTGTTTGCCCTCCGACACATCATTGTGCTGCACCTCCGCGTGGCCCCCATACCCCCCCGCCCGCGGCTCCACCTTCGGCGAGATGATGCGATGTTTGGCACTGTTACACTTGTGGTGCACGCTGCTGCCCGCTCCTGTGGAGATTGCAAGCATAACACACGCACACACACACACGGGTACACATACACGCACACGCACCAGAGAGTCAGAGCGAGGCCTGCGGTGGGGCCCTGTCCCTGAGTGCTGGGGTCAGGCAGAGCCCAGCCTGGGAGTCCAGGCAGACCCTTCTCCCCACCCGTCCCCGAGGCTGGCATGGGACAGACCCTCAGGGTGTTGGGCCAACTTACCCCACCTGGGTTCTCACATGCCCTCCGAAACCATCTTCTTGACCTGGGCTCTTTGTCCCAAATGGTCTTTTCAAATAGTAATCAAAGCGCCGCAGTGCATGAGTGGTCGAGAAGGAGGGGCTGGGGAGAATGTCATCCTCTAGGAAAATCCTTCCAACCCTCAGAAGCATTGACTCACTGGACTGGGCCTTGCTGGCAAGAGGGGCTCAGTCTGGGATGCTGACCGGGGCCCTCTCCCCTCCCGCTAAACTTTCCATGACTGCCCAGCAAGCCCCTCTGGGACTGAAAGCCAGAGGTTGATGGTATGTGTGTGTGGCCAGGGGCAGGGGTTGGGAGGTGGGGGGTGGGGAGGGGGGCTTGACTGGGAAGGAGGTGGAAAGCAATGAACTCTCCCTGGACTAGCTCTTAGGCCCCAGGACCAAAGAGGGTTCTAGACTTCACTCCAGAGGCAGAAAGCTTTTTGGGGGCCACCACCTCCTGTTTAGCTAGCCTGAGCCTGTCCTTGGCTCTTTGTAGGGTGAGATCCTTCTAAGACCTGAGCAAGGATGGAGCCCTAGCTCTCAGTTGAGTGGCAGAAAAGAAAGAGCCTCAGGCTCTGAGCATTTTGAGCAAGCTGGTCTCAGGGCTGTATCCCCAGGCCTCCACTCCTGTGTAATTTTCATTCCATCTGATAAGGGTGATGCTGCTTTTGATGAAAGGGTGGATTCTCCCCTGATCTTGTTCCAACCTCACTAAGATTCCTAAATGCATGAAGAGTTCTCAGAGAAGCAGCATGACCCTCTAATGGAAATAGCTAATTAAGGCAGCTAGGGAGTGAAGAACTGCATTTCAAAGAGCAAATACCATTATCAGAAGCAAAGACACTCGGGATGGGGGTGCAGGACACTGCATTCTTGGAGGAGGCAGAGGTGAAAGCGAGAGGTTTAGCTTGAGCGGTCCTACGGACTCAAGGCTGACTCCCTGGAAAAGCCTCTGTTGGCCCAGCACCCCGGGGACCTGGCTCCTGCCTCTGACGCCTGAGATCCTGAGGCCTGGAAGGCACCTGGGGCTGGTGGATGTGGACGGTGGCTCAACCCCACACACTCCTGACTGTGCTGCTCACAGTCCCAAAAGGAGGTGTTTATCTGGAGACTGTTTCCTCCTGCACAAAGGGGGCTGCTCTGCCAACCTCGCCAGCCCCACCAGCCCCACCAACCTCACCAGCCCCACCAGCCTCACCAGCCTCACCAGCCCCACCAGCCCCACCAGCCTCACCAGCCTCACCAGCCTCACCAGCCTAGCCAGGCAGGATGAAGGAGAGTTGCCATGGGTGCTATGGCCTGGCTCGTGGCTGACTCCCCTCCCCTCCTGGACATCACACCCACTGCCTGGGAGTGCCCCTTGCCTACATGCCCGCTGGCGGCCTGGCTCACCCAGGCTGCCGGTGCAGAGGCAGTTGTGAGTCCGTGGCGGCGGCTTAGTCTGGTGGCTGTCGAGGATCTGCTGCACAAGCTGCTCCACTGAGAAGCCCGAGCTGCTGTTCCCATTGCTGCACGTCCACTTGATGCCGTGGACTGTGGAGAGAGAGGCGGGGGGAGGTGAGGTCAGAGGCCACCTGTGCCTGGGGGAGGTCCTGGGAGGGATGGGGCCTGAGCCCTCCTGGAGTGTGGCCCTCTTTCTGCTGGCAGGCTGACTCCAAGCACCACAAAGCGATGCCTGTAGGAGGGGAGAAGGGAGGCAAGAGAGGGGGAAACCAGGCTGCTCCATCACAGCCCCTCCCCTGGGGAGCTCCATGCCCTCCACCCCCGCCCCCCGCCCCATCTCCCATTCCTGCGGTGCCGTGAGGGGAGGGATGGCCCAGAGAGTTGCTTTTGGTTTTGTAAAGCTCAAGTGCATATCATGGTTCTTCAAGGGGTCGTGGAGTGGAGGGACAGAGAGTGAGAGTGTGGGGAAGGAGAGGTCCGGGAGGCTGAGGGACCTCCCCAGAGTGCAGGCTGTGGAGACAGAGAGGAGAGATGGTGGCTGGGGGGTCTGGCTCCCAGCAGGATGGACGGCCAACCCTGGCGGAAGGGGCACTCCATCTTCCTGCTCTCACCAGACTTCTCGGCCTCAAGGGGCTGCAGATTGAGCTAGGAGAGAAGGGGATGGACCGAAGGGCCCACGTGGCCTGGACAGTGGATGCCCACTGATGATGACCGGCCACCTGGATGACCACCCTGCAGTTTCGGCCCCGCCCTCCTCTACCCTGGACCACTGCCATCCCTGGTGTTGGAGTGGAGGCCTGGGATGGCTGAGGGTGGCTCCCCACCTGCCTGGCAGGACAGGGCTGGAGGTCTAAAATAAACGACCTGCCTGGCTGAGTGTGTGGACTGACCGAGCTTCACACCTGCTTGCCCTGTTGTCCTTTTTCAGCTGGAGCAGACCCGGCCAAAATGCGACTGAGCCCGAGCTGGCACGTTGGGCACGTGGCACAGCCCAGCTCTCTCTGGTGGCTCTGGGGTCCAGGCCCAGAGGCAGTGAATTCACAGCCCCAGGCTTGGGGCTGGTACTGGGGGTTGCAGGAGGGACCCAGGTCCCTCTGAAGGGGGGATGGTGGGAGCTGATAGTCTGGGAAGAGGAGCAGGGCATCAGGGCACAGGGTCAGAGTAGGGAGAGACCAGGGACTTTGCCAGGCAAGAACAGTTTCCTTTCTCCATTGGTTAAGCTGGTTTCACGTGAACTCCAGGCAAAAAACTGTCACAACTTTCAAAGCCATCCTTTGCTTTGTGAGGGGCATAAGGAAACTGTTGCAACCTAACAAATGCCATGATAGGCTTCAGGGACTAAGGTAGGACTCACGGGAAAAGCTGAGTCATTGCCCAGTGAGGTCATCCCCGCGGATGCCAGGACTTGTCTAATCAGCATACTCCCCATAACCTGGTTTGAGTTTATTAGGACGTAAAAGACATCCCCCTGCAGCCAATAGCCAATTAGTAAATACCAGGAAACCCCTGCAGCCAATAAAGATTAGCCAATTAGTAAATACTAGGAAACTCCTGCAGCCAATCAGCCCTTGCCAACTCTCTGTCTTTGTTCTAAAACCTATAAATACTGCTGTAAATCTGGGCTTGGGGCTCTTGCTCCACTCCACTGCATTGGATGTGGCAGGAGCCCTAGCTCGAGCTAGAAATAAAACCCCTTCATGCTTTTGCATTGCTGTGGACGTCTTATTCTCTCAGTTTTGGGGACTCGGACTCTGGGTATAACATTTGGGGGCTCGTCCGGGATCCCTTTAACTGGGAAGAATAACACTCTCCCGGTAGAAGGGGTTTCCTCACTAGGAGGAAAGATATCTGAACACTGGTGTTAAGTCTGGTTAAGTCCAGTGTAAGGCGGAGGCCCAGCATATGCACTTGAAGGCAGCTGGCTCTTGTTAGGCCTAATCAGAGGTGAATTAGTCGTCCTAGCCAGTGTAAGACCGAGGCCCAGTGAGTGTGCTGGAAGGCAACTGGCAGCCAGCATAAGACCGGGGCCCAGCATTCTTGCTGGAAGACAGCTGGTTCTGTGAGGGATTGGGAAGGAGTGTCTCTCCCAACTCCAAATCTGGTGGGCAGTGGACGCCCTTTGGTGAGATAACATTGGGAAGCAAGACAACAGTAACCCGGGATAGACCTAGTTCTGTGTTTTCGGCCGATATTTGTTTGTCTTCTGTCTGTTGCCTTTCTTTGTGTGCCAGCGCCATTTTTGTTTTTTTGTGTGTGTTCATTGTGAGCTCCGTCATTATGGGTCAAAGCTCTTCCACCCCTTTGTCTGGAATGACTGACCATGAAGATCAGGAAAGTCAGAAGAAGCCGATACTCCAGGAATCCTCTTTATATCCTAGCCTGATTGACTTAGACACTGAAATCTCACCTCTCCCATATATGCAGCCACCCTTGCCCCCGCAGGTACCGCAGGTGTCGTTGGTAGAACAAAGGAGGGACCCAGAACCCTCGGCTCCACCATGGGAAGGGGGGCCGGCCCAAGGAACTCGTGGAAGGACTCGAAGGGGTGGAGACTTGCCTGAAGACAGAAGCTGGGAGGCTCCTTCATCCACCGTTCGGGCATTCCCTGTCAGGGTGGGGCCAGCAAATCCCGGTGGGGAGCGAACATACCAGTACTGGCCGTTTTCTACGAGTGATTTATATAACTGGAAAACTCAAACCCCTTCTTTTTTCCAAAAAACCCCAAGGTCTTATTGATCTCTTAGAGTCTGTCCTGTTTACTCACAATCCTACTTGGGATGATTGTCAGCAGCTGTTGCAGGTGCTCTTCACCACGGAGGAATGGGAGCAAATTCTATCAGAAGCACGAAAACATGTTCCAGGAGTGGATGGAAGACCTACCATGCAGCCCCACCTAATTGAGGAGGGGTTTCCTTTGATGCGACCGAACTGGGATTTTGAACACGCTGAAGGTAGGGAGCATCTCCGAGTGTACCGCAAGACTCTGATGGCTGGCCTCTGGGCAGCTGCCAGGAAACCAACGAATTTGTCTAAGGTAAATTTGATAAGGCAGGAGCCAAATGAGAGCCCGGCAGCCTTTTTAGAGAGGTTAATGGAGGCTTTCAGGCAGTATATGCCCATGGACCCTCAGGCTGATGAGTCACTCGCAGCAGTCTTGCTAGCCTTTGTTAATCAGGCAGCTCCGGATATCAGGAGGAAGTTTTGAGGACAGAGAGGCTGGGAGAACAGTCAATACAGGATCTGGTGAGGGCAGCTGAGAAAGTGTTTAATAACAGAGAGACCCCTGAGGAGAGGGAGGAGCAAATTAGACGGGAGGAAAGGGAATTTAGAGCTAAGGAAAACTGAAGAAATCAGAAAGAGCTGGCTCAAATTTTCTTTGTGGGGACAAGATTGGGACCTGATTCCCGGAAGACTCGAGATACCCACCCGAAAGGAAGGGAGAAACCAGCCAGACCGACCCTAAAGAGAGACCGATGCGCCTATTGCAAAGAGCAAGGGCACTGGAAAAATGAGTGCCCCAAGAGAAACCTGAAAAAAAGGACTGTAAGAAGAGAAGAGTCTCCCTCGGGTACCCACATTTTATATGCAGGAGAAGATAGTGATTGGGGGGGGGGTCAGGGCCCGGCACCCCTCCCCGAGTCCTGGGTAACTATTAATGTGGAGGGGAAACCGGTTGGCTTCATGGTGGATACAGGAGCCCAATACTCGGTCCTCGATCAAAAATTCGGGCCGATGTCCAAGAAGACTTGCTTGGTCCAGGGAGCCACCGGGACAAAAAGATATTACTGGACTACTAAATGAAAAGTGGACTTGGGAGCCCAACGGGTGTCCCACTCATTTCTGGTGATCCCGGAATGTCCGGCCCCTTTATTAGGAAGAGACCTATTGTCCAAAGTCAATGAGCAAATTCACTTTGACTCTGGAGGGATATCAGTCACAGACAGGCTTGGACAACCAATTCATGTTTTATCCCTGGCACTGAGAGATGAATACAGACTATATTCACCAAAACCCCCTGCAGCTGTAGACCCGGCTATGCTACAATAGATCCAAAAATACCCTCTGGCCTGGGCCGAGAGGGCAGGAGTAGGACTGTCAAAACAAAGACCTCCCATCATGGTTCAATTAAAAGCAAATGCTACCCCTGTGAAGGTAAAGCAGTACCCCATGAGTCAGGAGGCCTGGCAAGGAATCACGCCACACATACAGCGCCTCCTGAAGGTAGGGATTCTTAAAAAGTGCCAGTCCCCATGGAATACTCCCCTGCTGCCTGTGAAAAAGCCTGGTGGAACGGACTTTAGACCTGTCCAAGATCTTCGTGAAGTCAACAAACGGGTGAGTGACATTCATCCCACTGTCCCTAACCCATACACCCTCCTGAGCATCTGGTATACAATCTTGGACTTAAAAGATGCCTTTTTCAGTTTGCCTCTGGCCCCCTAGAGCCGAGAAATCTTCGCATTCGAATGGACTGACGAAGACAGTCAAACTGTAGGACAGCTGACCTGGACTCGCCTTCCACAGGGATTTAAAAACTCGCCGACGTTGTTCGATGAGGCTCTAGGCGAAGACCTCTGTGAGTACCGGACTAGCCACCCTGACGTTGTCCTATTGCAATATGTGGATGACCTCATGCTGGCCGCTACTACCAAGGAGGTATGCCTAGAGGCCACAGGCGACCTCCTTCAGACTTTGGGGACGTTGGGGTACCGGGTGAGTGCAAAGGCCCAAATTGCTAAACAGGAAGTCATTTACTTGGGGTACAAAATAAAACAGGGGCAAAGATGGTTGACTCAGGCTATGAAAGACTATTTTACAGATCCCCGAGCCAACAACTCCTCGGCAAGTGAGGGAGTTCTTAGGGACTGTTGGGTACTGCAGGCTATGGATCCTGGGGTTTGCTGAAAAGGCCCGGCCTCTATATGAAGGAAGTAGAGAAAATAAGAACTGGACTTGGACTGAGCCAATGAGGTGGGCGTTTCAGGAACTCTGGCGGGCGTTGCTAGAAGCCCCCGCCCTAGTTCTCTGACCCGGCTAAGCCATTTCAACTGTTTGTGGATGAAAAGCAGGGAGTGGGAAAGGGAGTCCTGACACAGCACTGGGGACCTTGGAGGCGGCCTGTGGCACACCTCTCTAAACGGCTGGACCCGGTGGCTGCGGGATGGCCGCCCTGTCTCCGTATCATCGCGGCCACTGCTCTCCTTGTCCATGACACTGACAAGTTGATTTATGGACAGAGCCTCTTGGTCTACATTCCTCATGCCATAGAGGGGATCCTCAAACAGCCACCGGGTAAGTGGATTTCTAACGCTCGCTTAACCCATTACCAAGCCCTGCTGTTAGATGCTCCCTGGATACACTTTCAGACACCTTGTTTTCTAAATCCTGCTACTCTCTTGCCCTTCTTGGAGGAGGATGGGCCGCTCCATGACTGTGTTGAAGTATTGGCTGAGGTAACCGCCATACGAAGAGACCTCAGTGACATACCATTAAAGGACAGTGAGCTGATATGGTTCACAGATGGGAGCAGTTATATAAAGGATGGGCAGAGAAAAGCAGGGGCAGCCATAGTAGATGACGCTGGGAGGGTCGTCTGGGCCGAGGCTTTGTCCCCTGGAACATCCGCCCCAAAAGCAGAATTGATAGCTGTGATACAAGCACTAGAGAGGGCGAAAGGAAAAAAGATCACCATTTACACTGACAGCCGGTATGCATTCGGCACTGTGCATATTCAAGGCCCTATATATAAAGAACAGGAGTTCTTGACGGCAGAGGGAAAAGAGATTAAGAACCTACCTGAAATACGCAGACTCTTGGCAGTGGTCCACTTGCCCCAGGTGGTATCCATAGTACATGTCCCAGGACACCAGAAAGGAGAAGATGCCAGGGCCGGAGGCAACCGTGCTGCCGATGCAGCAGCCCGCAAGGTGGCCGCTGGATACTGCCAAGCTCATGTGCTGGCTGTAGGATTACCACCGCCGGGGATGGGGACTCTCCCCCCAAGCCCCATATACTCCCCCTCTGATTTAAGCTGGATGCAGGATAACACCAACCGCCCTGCGGGCAAGGATTGATGGTATCGGGACCAGGATGACAACCTGTTGCTTCCTGCCGACCTGGGCAGACATCTCTGTACCCATTTACATCAAACCACCCATTTGGGAGAGAAAAAGACTCTTGACGCTTCTACAAGCAGCGCAGCTGCGGTTTCCCCGGCAAAAGAAAACCATACAGGACATAGTCCGCACCTGCAAGGCCTGTCAGATGATGAGACCGGGAAAAGGACAGCACACGGGTGTAAGATACCGGGGGGAAAGGCTGGGACAGCACTGGGAGATAGATTTTACAGAGGTAAGGCCAGGCAAGTATGGCTATTGTTACCTCTTAGTTTTGGTTGATACATTTTCTGGGTGGGTAGAAGCTTACCCCACTAAAAAGGAGACAGTAATAATAGTGGCTAAGAAGCTCCTAGAAGAGATAATACCTAGGTTTGGGCTGCCGGCATCTATTGGCTCTGATAATGGACCTGCATTTGTGAGCAAAATTGTTAAAGAACTGGTCTCAGCCCTGGGGACCAAATGGAAGCTACATTGCGAGTACAGTCCCCAGAGCTCAGGACAAGTAGAAAGAATGAATCGGACCCTAAAAGAAACTTTAACAAAGCTGGCAATAGAGACTGGCAGGGACTGGGTAACCCTCCTTCCCTTTGCGCTTTTTCGGGCGCGCAATACCCCCTATAAACTAGGTTTGACTCCCTTTGAAATTGTATATGGAAGTCCACCCCCCATTTGTTCAGTGTTTGAGGGAAAGACTAAACCATCTCTCTTGCTACGCATGTTCCAACAAGAGATGCTGGCTTTAAGTAAAGTGCATAAACATATCTGGTCACTGATACGAGAAGTTCATGAGGGCCAGAGTAAAGGAACAATCCTATCCCGTGATATGGGCCCGGGAGATTGGGTCTGGGTTAAGAGACACCAGTCAAAAACCTTAGAGCCAAGATGGAAGGGCCCCTATGTTGTTCTCCTTACCACCCCCACTGCCCTAAAGGTGGATGGAATTGGACCCTGGGTGCACTACAACCACGTGCGTCGTGCCAACCCAGAGGAACAAGAAAAGGCCCCAAAAGAATGGCAGGCGACACCGCATCCCACCAACCCCTTAAAAATGAAGCTCGTCCGCCAGCTGGCCCCAGACGAATCCCCCTGACTCTCCTGTTGGTGGCCCTCCTTCTCTACTCTGGAACTGCTGGTGCTAACCCACATCAACCTGCTAAGATCACCTGGACACTTCGTAATGGACTAACCCATGAGGTACTCAATTCGACTACTGGAATCCCCCCAATACTTGGTGGCCAGATTTATTCTTCGACCTTGGACCTTTGTAAAAAGAACATATCAGTACAGTTCAAGTGATGATGCTGAGAAAACAATATCAGGCAATGTCTCAGAATGAAGAGGAGGATTCCTCTCCATGATCAAAGGACAGGGGGGAATGTTGGGACCTAACAAACGCCATGATAGGCTTCAGGGACTAAGGTAGGACTCACAGGAAAAGCTGAGTCATTGCCTAGTGAGGTCATCCCCGCAGATGCCAGGACTTGTCTAATCGGCATACTCCCCATAACCTGGTTTGAGTTTATCAGGACGTAAAAGACATCCCCCTGCAGCCAATTGCCAATTAGTAAATACCAGGAAACCCCTGCAGCCAATAAAGATTAGCCAATTAGTAAATACTAGGAAACTCCTGCAGCCAATCAGCCCTTGCCAACTCTCTGTCTTTGTTCTAAAACCTATAAATACTGCTGTAAATCTGGGCTCGGGGCTCTTGCTCCACTCCACTGCGTTGGATGTGGCAGGAGCCCTATCTCGAGCTAGAAATAAAACCCCTTCATGCTTTTGCATTGCTGTGGACGTCTTATTCTCTCAGTTTTGGGGACTCGGACTCTGGGCATAACAGAAACACATAGGGAAAGTCTACATAGCAGGTAACTTCCCTGGTGACACAGTAAAAAATCTGCCTGCAATATGGGAGACCTGGGTTTGATCCCTGGGTCAGGAAGATCCCCTGGAGTAGAAAATGGCAACTCACTCCAGCATGCTTGCCTGGAGAATTCCCTGGACAGAGGAGCCTGGTGGGCTACAGTCCATGGGGTCACAAAAGAGTCAGATACGACTGAATGACTAACACAGAGCAGGTGGGAGGTGGATTGGATTCAGACCTGGATTGGAGCCCAGGCTTTGGTCTCTACTTGCAGTGTGAATTTGGGCAAGTCACTAAACTTCTCTGAGCCTGTTTCCTCTTCTGCAAAATGGGAATACAAGAGTAGCCACTTCACGGGATGGTCTGGGGGAAACCCCGATCTTCTGCTTGGCACTCTGTATGGTCCCCACCAAGAGTAGCTGTTGTCATCACTGTTAACAGTGACACAGTGGTGGCAACACACAACACAGGATGCTAGCCCTGTCCTGCAGGTCGGCTGATGCTAGGCAAACAGGCCGGGACATCCACAGGCGGCTCAGCCTTGGAACGGGCAGGGAGAACTCCATGGTGCTGTCCATCTTACATCTCTGCTGCTCGTCAGCAGCTTCCTGTGGAACTTGAGTGGTTTTCCCAAGAAACCCCACGTGTGAGTGTTGTGATCTGCTGGGACTCCCTCGGGAGCACTGCTTTTCTTCTGTGTGCATCTGTCCCAGGTGTTTGTACAGCATCCTTGACCTCCACTCCATTCTGATGAGCCTCTGGCTCCTCTGCTTCCTGCACCTTCGACAACACTAGGGCCATGGCTGTGAGCCGGGTGGGTCCTGAATTGTGATGGGTCATTGACACAGGGTACTGGCTGAGTGGCTTCTGCTCCAGGCTAGCTCAGTTGCCTGGATTTGAAGCCATGGGTGCCTGTTCAGAACCCTTTGTGATGGCGATGTTCAGGGGTCAGGAATTTACAGCCCACCTTTCCGCAGGTGGATGGCGTCTCCCCTTGGGATCCCCTGAGAAATTCTCCAGCAGCCCCAGGAGGTTTGAGCTCCTGCTGACTCAGGGCCTCCTGCCTGGCAGAGCCCAGGCCAGAGGTTTGCAAATACCATCATAGTCTTGGAGTGCTTTTCTCAAATAACCTCTGCCTAGAAATCCACTATGGAAAATGGATCACAGTGGAAGGGGCCTGGCTCAGATGGGAATTGGGGTCAGGGCCTGACACCCATTCCCAGGATCTCCCTTGGCTCAGGACCTTTTCCAGAATCCTCAATTTATAGATGAGAAAACAGAAGCTGGGGGACAGGGTGGGGCCCAGAGGGCAGGACTCAGGACCACTTTCCTTGGACTGTGGTACACACAGGTGGCCTTCCAGCTGTCCATTCCCTGCCCCAGTGTGGGGGTTCCAGAGGGGGTGCCCAGGCTTGTTTCTAAAGTCCTGCAGGAGTTCCTCCCTTGCATAGAGCTCTGTCCTAGGCCCAGAGCCTGCAGGGTCTGCAAACCTGGGACCAGAAACATCTCCAATGCTCCTTGCAGTGTGTTTCCTTGTAGGAGGGCTTGGAGCAGGTGCTCATTGCAAAGCCAGACCAGGTGTTCTCAGGGAAAACCTTCCATGAGTCTGAACTTGAATCTCTGGGGAGATGAGCTGGGCTCAGGCAACCCCTCCTTGGCATCTGGCCACTTGGCAACTCCCTACCCAAACCTCTGAGGTCCTGGGGCTGGGTGGCTTCACTAATCCCCAGATGGGCAGTCACATTTGCTGGAATGTTCTGGCATTTCTGACCAGGACCCCCTGTGCTGACAACTGCCACTGAGACCAGTCTCCTCTGGCCCCCATGGGGGTGCGGCTCCCGAGTTCTCTCTGCCTCTTGCTCGTCTCCTTATGTTGTAAAGGTTATAAAATGAAAACCCAGTGAAGGGTGACAGATTGCAAGCAGAGAATTTCTGGATGCTAAATGCAAATTGCCTACTGTCTTAGCACATCCAATATGCAAATTGTCTCCCTCCCACTTCAGTGGGGGCGGGGAGAAACCCCCCTCCTTGGAGGTGGTGAGCTGTTAGTACTGAATATCAAATACTATCAAGACGGCTTTTAACATGTCACGCTCCGCTTCTCAACACGTAATGAATCAGCGGGAAAGGAGATTTCTATGGGGAAAAGAGAGCTCTGCGGAAGGAAGGTTACTACACGTGCACTGGCCCCTCCCCCTCCACCGCCCCTCCCCCTTCATAAAAGCAGCGGAAGGGAAACTGCATTGAAAGTACAGTTGGTGAATGGTAAGGTCATGACCTGGGGTGGGGGGGGGTACAGAAAGAGAAGAGGGAATTCCCCCTCCCCCCCAAGTCACCTCCTGGTGGCTCTGGGCCACCTCGTGCCCTCTGCTCTCCCGAGGGCTCAGGGGTCCTGATTCGAAGATCACAGTTGGCAGCCCTGCCTGGGGTGGAGGAGGAGGCTGAGTGTTTCCTGCCGAATTCCAGGCAGAGAGGGCCCTCTATAGCCACCCATACACGAGAAGGCCTGGGAGATGCTCCCTGGCTGCTCAGGTGATGTGCCCAGGAAGGCTGGGGCAGGGGGGTACCAGAGATGGGGAAGGTGGGTGTGGGTGATTCTTCACAGGCCTGCACAGGACAGGAAGTGGCCAGAGTGCCACACTGGCCAGCAGAAAGTGGGGTGCGGCAGGGCACTCCTGCAGCGCCGCCACAGTCTGCTGCTGCCCGGGGAACCCCACACTGGCTCTGCCGGGCGGCCTACAGCAGGCCTGGTGGGAAGACTGGTCTGTGAGCTGACAGCGTTGACCCGGCTTATCCACAAGGCCCACCCTAACGACCTCCTGCAGCCGGGCAGCCACGGGAACACTAATCTGAATAATCAAAATGAAATCAATGACAACAGCATGGCGCCATGCTTTGGAGGGTATCTTCAGATGAGCAATTCACCCAAGAGGTGGCCAACCACCAGGAAGAGTGTAATTGAGATCTGGAGGCGGGGCTGGGGAAGGTGCGGGGGTGAGGCCACCCTGCCCCTGCCAGGGGCTGGCTGTTAGACAAGGGTTATGTCTGCTCCTTCCCAATTTTTGGGCGGTGGTGGTGGAGAGCTTTGGCCAGGCAGACTTAACTTGACCCCACACTGAGCTGCCCTGTCACACATTGTGGGCGGAAATGTATATCCCAAATTCTTAATTTTGAAACCCTGACCTCAAATTTGAGTATATTGGGAAATAGGGCCTTTCAGGAGTTAATTAAGGTTAAATGAAGTCCCAAGGGTGGATCCTAGTCCAATAGGACTGGTGTCCTTATGAGAAGAGGAAGAGACATGGGGAGTGAGCACACGGAAGTCATGTGAAGACACAGCGGGAAGGCGGCCTTCTGTCAGCCAAGGGGAGGGGCCTCCCTGGAGACCAGCCCTGCCCACACCTTGACCTTGGACTTGTAGCCTCCAGAATATGAGAAATAGGTTCCTATGGCTCAAGCCGCCCAGGCTGTGGTGCTCTGTTATGGCAGCCCCAGATGACCAATTAATACATTAAGAGTTTCCATCAGGGCTTGGGCTTCCCAGGTGGTTTGGTGGTAGAGAATCCACCTGCCAATACAGAAGCTGCACGAGGTGCAGCTTTCATCCCCTGGGTCGGGAAGACCCCCTGGAGGAGGAAACGGCAACCCACTCCAGTACTCTTGCCTGGGATTTCCCAGAGGAGCCCGGAAGGCTACAGTCCACAGGGTGGCAAAGAGTCAGACACGACTGAGCGACCCATGTGCCATCAGGACTCAGGCCGCCCCCTCCCCAGGCTCCCTGGCTAGAGATCTACTAGCCAGGAGAGACCCACCCTTCCCTTTCTGCTGCACACATAGGGTGTGTTCGTTCAAGGGGCCCTGAGATCTTTCTGAAATGCCTCCTTTTGAAACTGAGCAGGACTCTGGGGGGCTCCTGGGTTCCCTTCTGTTCCCCACTCTTTGTTTGTAGGGAGCAGACTCCAGTCTCCACGATCTTCCCTGAGTCCCAAAGGGCAGATTCAAACAGTTGCTAATCAAGGGAGGAACAGCCAAGGAATCACCTGAGACCAGAGGGGAGAAATCAGAGGAGCTCATCAAGATCACCCGAGAGCAGACCGGAGGGCCCGCACAGACCCTGCACACAGACTGTTCTTATCAGCAACCCCACCCTTGAATCAATGCTATAAGACTCCTCACCAGATCCTCCTGGGTGAGGACACACAGGTTTACAGGGCAGGAGCCCGTTGTGTCCCCCTTTGCCTGGCAAAGCAAAAAAGCTATTCTTTTCTACTTTACACAAAACTCTGTCTCTGAGGTTGGATTTGGCACCAGAGCCCAGAGGCTGAGCTTTTGACCTCACTTTTGCTGCTGCCTTTTACTTTTTTCACTTTCTAAAAATTTACTGATTTTTAATTGGAGGATAGATGGTTAGATAGCCTCACCGACTGAATGGATATGAATTTGAGCAAACTCTGGGAGATAGTGAAGAACAGGGAAGCCTGCTGTGCTGCAGTCCATGGGGTTGCAAAGGGTCAGACAAGACTCAGTGACTGAACAACAACAACACAATTGCTTTACAATACTGTGGTAGTTTCTGCCATACGTCGCCATGAATCAGTCATTCCATCCCTCTAGGTTGTCGCAGAGCACTGGGCTTGAGCTCCCTGAGTCATATAGGAAATTCCCACCAGCTATCTATTTTAGACATGGTAGTGTATGTTTCGGAGAAGGCAATGGCCCCTCACTCCAGTACTCTTGCCTGGAAAATCCCATGGACAGAGGAGCCTGGTGGGCTGCAGTCCATGGGGTCGCTAAGAGTCGGACACAACTGAGTGACTTCACTTTCACTTTTCACTTTCATGCATTGGAGAAGGAAATGGCAACCCACTCCAGTGTTCTTGCCTGGAGAATCCCAGGGACAGGGGAGCCTGGTGGGCCTCTGTCTGTGGGGTCGCACAGAGTCGGACACGACTGAAGCGACTTAGTAGCACTGTATGTTTCAATGCTACCCTCTCAATTCTTCCCACCCTCTTCTTCTGCCCCTGTGTCCACAAGTCTGTTCTGTGTCTCCACTTCTCCCCTGCAAACAGGCTCATCAGTGCCATCTTTCTAGATTCCACATATATGCATTAATATACAATATTTGTTTTTCTCTTTCTGACCTACTTCACTCTGTATAATAGGCTCTAGGTTCATCCGCCTCACTGGAACTGACTCCAGTGTATTCCTTTTTATGACTAATATTCTATTGTGTATATGTACCACAGCTTCTTTATCCATTCATCTGTCCATGAACATCTAAATCTTACCCTTCCATCCAGCACATGCCAGCTCAAGTGTCACCTCGCCCTGGAGGCCCTCCTGGTTACTCCAGCTCTGGTCCCCACTAGAGCCAGAGTCTGAATCATGGGGACAGGATGTTGTTGAAGGGACCTGTTCTATTCCCCCATGGTTTGAATGATTCCTGGTACCCAGAAGATGCTCAGTGTACATCGGTTCAGTTCAGTCACTCAGTCATGTCCGACTCTTTGTGAGCCCATGGACTGCAGCACGCCAGGTTTCCCTGTCCATCATCAGCTCCTGGAGCTTGCTCAAACTCATGTCCATTGAGTCAGTAATGCCATCTAACCATCTCATCCTCTGTTGTTCCCTTCTCCTCCTGCCTTCAATCTTTCCAGCATCAGAGTCTTTTCTAGTGAGTCAGTTCTTCGAATCAGGTGGCCAAAGTATTGGAGTTTCAGCTTCAGCATCAGTCCTTCCAATGAATATTCAGGACTGATTTCCTTTAGGATGGACTGGTTTGATCTCCTTACTGTCCAAGGGACTCTCAAGAGTCTTCTCCAACACCACAGTTCAAAAGCATCAATTCTTCAGCACTCAGCTTTCTTTATAGTCCAACTCTCACATCCATACATGACTACTGGAAAAAAACCATAGCTTTGACTAGTTAGACCTTTGTCAGCAAAGTAAAATCTCTGCTTTTTAATATGCTGTCTAGGTTTGTCATAACTTTTCTTCCAAGGAGCAAGCATCTTTAAATTTCATGGCTGCAGTCACCATTGCAATGATTTTGGAGCCCCCCCAAAATAAAAAAACAGTGAACATGGGTGGAGTGAATGAATGAATGGGTAGTTTCTCAGTCATTCATACCCTCTCCAGCACTGCTCTCTTTCTGTTTTATCCATTCATTAATTCTCCCAATGAACTGGAAGCATAGCTCGCATCTCAATAACAACAACAACAACAAAAATATTTACTGAACTTACAGTACATGCCAAGCAATTTTTTAGGTTCTTTCTGTGTTAATTCCATCATAAAAAGAAATAAATCATGATAATATCTACCCTAGATTGAGTACCTACTGTGGACAGGGCATTGGGCAGTAGCTCTCAAAGTGTGGTCCAAGCCATGGTATAATCACTTGGAAATATGTCAGAATGCACATCCCCTTGCTAGCCCAATGATGAATCAGAGATTCTGAGGTGGGGCTCAGATCTGTGTTCTCTCATCTAGGGAAACTGATGCTGGGAATTTGAGGCTCATTGGTCAAGAGATGTAATCTCTCATCTCTCAATGACCTTTGAGGCAGCATTACCGTCCCATGTTATTAATGTGAGAATCAAGAGTCAAGAAAGTTATATCACTTGCCCAAGGTCACACAGCAGATAAGTGGGGGTGGGGAGGGGTTGTAGTGGTCCACTGGGCCATCTGCCTCCCATGGGTCTTCCCAGCCTGCATCCCTCCCAGACCAAGGAATGGCTTGGACGGTTCAATATGGGTGGAGAATGGAGGGCAACTCCTATCAGAAGGTCAGCGGTTCCTTCCACTGGCTTCACATCCTAGAGAGATGGGTTCGGATTTCCTGGGGGCTGGTGAGTGTGCAGGAAACTCAGACCACCCCTGGGGCTGGGCCAGGGGCGGTCCCCTCACTGCCCGCCCTGCTGTCTCCTGCCCTCTCTGACTCTGGAGGGGGCCGGTTTTCTCAGAAGGGCCAGGTGGGCTGGGGGTGGGGAGGGGACAGAAGTTCTAAAGCCTCTGGCTCTTCCTTCAAGATCATCCTCACCTGGGACTGGGCCAGCTGGGCAGCAGAGTGGGAATGTGCAGCCCAGAGCTGACTGTGCCACCCAGGCCAGGACAGAGGAAGCCTGCCTTGGGCTCCTAGGGGCGGGGCAGGAAGTGGGAGGCAGGGCCTGCTGTGCACTGCTCTTGGAAGAGAAGCGGGGAGTCCATGCAAGGAGAACATCTCAGCACCAAACTGAGACTGCTGGGGCTCCTGGAGGGGTGCCTGGCCTTGTTCATTGCAGCCCACCGGAACGTTGCTGCTCAGTTGCTAGGTCATGTCTGACTCTTTGTGACCCCATGGACAGAAGCATGCCAGGCTTCCCTGTCCTACACCATCTCCCGGAGCTTGCTCAAACTCATGTCCATTGAGTCAGTGATGCCGTCTGACCATCTCATCCTCTGTCATCTCCTCGTCCTGCCCTCATTCTTTCCCAGCATCAGAGTCTTTTCCAATGAGTCAGCTCTTTGCATCAGGTGGCCAAAGTATGGGAGCTTCAGCTTCAGTATCAGTCCTTCCAATGACATTCAGGGCTGATTTCCTGCAGGATTAACTGGTTTGATCTTCTTGCTGTCTAAGGGACTCTCAAGAATCTTCTCCAGCATCACAGTTCGAATGCCTCAGTTCTTCGGCGCTCAGCCTTCTTTATGGTCCAGCTCTCACATCTGTACAGGACTACTAGGAAAAACCATAGCTTTGACTATACTGATCTTTGTTGATGAGTTTCGGGGAAATTTCTATGAAAGACAGGGAGCCTGAAGAAAGACTCTTTCTGGAAAATGTGGGATTTATGGGAGCAGCATTTGTCTCCTTGCTTGGATTTCTCGTCACTGGGGGTGGGGTGGGGTGCAGAAGGCATCCATGGAGTCACAGGAGGGGGTGGCGGGTAGGGGGAGGGGTCCAGGGGTAGGCGTCTTGGTTGTCTGCAGAAGCCTCAAACATTTCTTCTCACTGTGGGGACCCTGAGCAGTGGTGGAAATTTCCTGAAGGGCCAGGAAAATTTGTGAGTTCAGTGCCCAGCCAGCTGTACAAAAAAGAAGGGATGGGATTCAGGAATGTCCAGAACCTGTGGGATGCAGTTCGGCAGGGACCACTCTGGCTGGAGGGTCGTGGGCCCCAGGGGCTGCAGCTCTTTTCCTCACATGCATGTGATCCTGAGCAGATCTTTGATTCCTCTTGGCCTCAGTTTCCTTGTCTGTAAAATTGGTGCCTCTCATGGGCTCACCTGATGACATATCTCTGTTCCCCACGGGACTTGAAGTCAAAAATGGGCCCCCACACCCTGGGTTCTGATTGGGTGGCATCCACAGGAGGTCTGAGCAGGACAGGGTTGATGGCCCTGAGTGAGGTGACCATTTCTGCTCTGAAACGTCATTCCTGGAACACTTTGGAAAAGAATTAGAGAAGTACTCTGGAAGTCCCCTCTCCCCAGGCAACTGCTCTCCTTTGCTCTGTGGGGCAGTAACTTCTGGAAGGATAACTGGAGCTTGGGTCACCACGGCAACACAAAGATGGCACCTGTTGGGATGAATATTTGGCCTTCTTTACATAGGAGATTGCTTGGTGCTATGGTGAGCAGGTGACAAGTGGCATGTTGGTGACAAAGAAAATCCTCCCACCTCTTGATAGAGGCTTCTGGAGGGGACCTTTCTTCTGGACACCATCAACCTAGGCTCATTCAGTTCCCGCCCAGGGACTCAACTCTCCATAAAGATCCCCAGAGGTGACCGTTTAACTGCTGTCCCGACAGGTCACCTTGGAGACCAAAATGGGCACTGTGATAATTTGTCTGGACAATGGTATCCCCTGGAGGCTCCCAGGCAACCCAGAAATGTGGTCATCCCACAGAAGAACCACGTGACAGAGGTGGGCTGGAGAGGGGCCCTCACGTGCCTCTCGGGGCCTGAATGAGCCTGTTCAGACGTCTCCCAGTTGTTGACACTAGAAGACTGTCTCTATGGCAACAAGGTCAATGGGAAATGGCAGCCACGTTGGTTTAATTTTTACTGTATTCTTGTTGACAGGAATAAAGGCCCAGCTTCTGATTTCTTGGTTCAACTGGATAAAATTTTCATTAGATTTAACTTCTCATATCCAGACACCCACATACGATTCAATTTGGCCATCTCACCCTCAACTCTCATTCTCCTATGGGCCCTGAGGACAACATTTTCAAAAATCTCATCTCGAGAGGTGTGGAGGCTGAGCAGGGCAGGGACTGAAAGGCATATGTGTGTGGGGACACGTGGGCTGTGTCCCAAGTGAGCTTGTAATTCCTGGTTGTGAATGTCTGGGGACATGGGGCACAAGATCCACCCCCCCACATTTTACCATCTTCTATCAGGAGGCATCGCCTGTGTTCTGACAGTGAACAAGTACAGGGAAAGGCAGAGGGGTCTGGGGACTTCTTCCAGGTGGGAGGGACCTCGGGTGGGGAGTAGGGAGCTGGTTTGGGTTGCTCAGTCATCACAGCAGGAGATTCAGGCCACGGGGAAATGGAACTTCCTCTACATACGCACTTGACCTCACAGGCAATCTCCTAGGAAATCTGCGGCATTAAAAAATGGCCTTGGCTGAGTGTTTCTGCGCTGGCCCTGCTAACTGGGCCAAGGATATGCATCGCGGAGCGATTCAAGGCTCGGAGAATCTCCTGGCTTGCTGAGTGGCATTGTTGCCGAGTCGGGGAATTCTTCGTGCTATAGTGAGAGCGTGAATGCCCTTGAGGCTCTCTGATTGTCTAGCGATGTCGAATGGAAGTCCTATTTGGCAAGGGGAGAGGAAGCTTGAGATTTCCTCCTTCACCTGGGAACCACGTGAGCTCTGAATCTTCTTCTCTTTGGGGCTCAACTGCATGGTCTGCTCCCAGGCTCTGCCCGGGGGCAGAGGTGATGGGAGGGACCAGCCGTCCACCAGCCCCTCCGGGCCACTAGCAGTGGGGGCAGGGACCAGGTGGCCTTCTGCATGGTTTCCTTCTTTCTTTTAGGAGACCCTGGGCTCAGATGCCTCCTCTGTGTGCTCAGACAAGGTGCCTGCAAGGAGGCAGGTGCCCTAGAAAGGGGGTAGCTGGCCCTGGCTCTGAACGATGTGGGCCAGAACCTTCGATCTTCAAAGGGAAGCTGAAAATCTGGGGACTAAAAGGCTGGCAACAAATTCCAAGTTGAAAAAAATCAACCCCCAGCTAGAGCAGGGCTGTGTCAGCTCTAGGAGGCAGTCAGGCACCCCCCAGCACCACCTCAGAGAGGTCCTCATCAAAGCTCATGGAATCAGTGGGTGGTGGAGTTGGAATGGGGGAATTCTGTAAAAGCAGGGGGTGCATGGCGCCCAAGTGGCCTTGAAAGGCAAGTAGCCAGGGAGAGACAGGAAATCAAAAGAGCCATTTCTCCAGTCTGGGGGCCAAATCAGCTAAATAAAATTTAGCCTGAGGGAGAAAGGTATATTTGCAAAACCACCTGGATCCTCCCAACAGAGCAGAAAAAGAAAGCAAGCCCGTTTTAAAATCAGCCTATCCTATTAAGTGAAGTAAGCCAGACAGAGAAACAAATATCATATGGCATAGCTTATCTGTGGAATCTTAAAAAGAAAAGATACAAATGAACTTATTTACAAAACAGAGATTCACAGACACAGAAAACAAACTTATGGTTACCAGTTGTTCTTTAGTTGCTAAGTCATATCCAACTCTTTTGCAGCCCCATGGACTGCAGCCCACCAGGCTACTCTGTCCATGGAATTTCCTGGGTAAGAATACCACCGGTTGCCATTTCCTTCTCCAGGGTATCTTCCCCACCCAGGGATCAAACTTGTGCCTTGGCAAGTGGATTCTTTACCACTGAGCCACCTGGGAAGCCAATGGTTACCAAAGGGAGGGATAAATTAGGAGTTTGGGGATTAACATATACATACTGCTATGTATAATAGCACAATTTACTCAGTATTATGTAATAATTAGTAATGCAAAAGAATGTGAAACACACACACACACACATTTATGTAACTATATCTACTGTCATTGTTCAGTCACTTAGCCGTGTCTTAGGCTTTGTGACCCCCCAGACAGGCTCCTCTGTCCTTCACTATCTCCTGGAGTTTGCTCAAATTCACACCCACTGAGTTGGTGATGATATCTATATATTTATTTGTGTATGTGTTTAGTTTCTTAGTCATGTCCGACTCTTGGTGACCCCATGGACTGTAGCCTGCCAGGCTCATCTGTCCATGGGATTCTCCAGGCAAGAATACTGGAGTAGGTAGCCATTCCTTTCTCCAGGGGATCTTCCTGACCCAGGGGTCAAACCCTGGTCTCCTGCATTGCAGGCAGATTCTTTACTATCTGAGCAACCAGAGAAGCCCCTATATCCAACGCCACCAGGGAAGATATCAATATTGCTACTGCTTAGTCAACTTCAGTCATGTCCGACTCTGTGTGACCCTATGGACTGCAGCCTGCCAGGCTCCTCTGTCCATGGAATTCTCTAGGAAGGAGTACTAGAGTGGGTTGCCATGTCTTCCTTCAGGGGATCTTCCCGACCCAGGGATCAAACCCACATCTCCTGCATTGCAGACAGATTCTTTACTACTGAGCCACCACAGGAACTGAAAGATATCTATATCTGTTATATCTATATCTGTATATCTCCATCTAAGTCACTGTGCTCCAATACTTTGACCACCTGATGTAAAGAACTGACTCATTGGAAAAGACCCTGATGCTGGGAAAGATTGAAGGCGGGAGAAGGGATGACAGATGTTGGGATGGTTGGATGGCATCACTGACTCCATGGACATGAGTTTGAGTAAGCTCTGGTGATGGACAGGGAAGCCTAGTGTGTTGCAGTCCATGGGGTCGCAAAGAGTCGGACACAACTGAGCAACTGAACTAAAATGAACTGAAGTCACCGTGCTATACACCTAAAACTAACACATCGCTTGTAAATCAAATTATACTTCAATTAAAAAAGATCAGCCTTGTCTCTCTCCTGTCTCTCCACTGCCAGCGATCCCTCATGCCAGGCTGGGAGGTGCCAGAAGGTATTCCGGTGGAGAACAGTGAACGTAAGGAGACCCACCCTGCCAGTTCCTCATCTCAGCATCTCCTAACCACAGGGACAAGCAAGGCTGGGCAGGGAAATCCTCCCCTGGTCCTCCTGCACTGAACCACTCCCCCTGTGAACCAATGAACCGCTCCCCCAGTGACTCCAAATCCAGCTGACACAGGCAGGGAGGGGGAAGAGCCTCTGGGTCTTGCAGGCTCTGTGCACTGATGAATACCTCTGCACTTAGGCCAGAGCCTAGGTCCTGGGCCCCGGGTCCCCCAAGGGGACACAGATGTGCTCCTCTTTATGGTGTCTTTGGGTCTCTCATCAATAGGGACTAAGTAAAAGGACAAGGGGGCTTCCCTGGTGGCTCAGAGGTTAAAGCGTCTGCCTCCAATGCGGGAGACCTGGGTTCGATCCCTGGGTCGGGAAGATCCCCTGGAGAAGGAAATGGTAACCTACTCCAGTATTCTTGCCTGGAGAATCCCATGGACGGAGAAGCCTGGTAGGCTACAGTCCACAGGGTCGCAAAGAGTCGGACACGACTGAGCAACTTCACTCACTCAAAAGGACAAAGTAGGTGATTAAATAGTTAACCCTACTAGGGGATTATAAGAAGAGAAAAAAGTATGAGCGACCCCTGTAAGCTAATGATCACTCAAGAAAGCAGGTTTGCTTACCCACAAGACCAAGCAGTGTTGCTTAGCAATAAAATTCATGCAGCAGAAGGAGGAAACATGCCCCCCCCCAACAATAAAACAATTGTGGCATGAGACCCACATCCTGCTCAGTAAGCTCAGTAAGTTAATGACCCCTAGGACATGTTCTCTGCCCACACAGAAAACAATAATTTGTGGAAAGATGACATTTCACAGTAAAGACCCTCATTGTACTGAGACCTGAAATAATTTTTCCATAGTGTCATGCTGTCTGGGCTTGATGGTGTGGGGACAAGAAAACTCTCCTGCTCAACCTGGAGGAGGAGCTTGATATGTACTCAAAAACAAGGAAGAAGGTGGTCTTCGTCTTCTCTCCCTCCCCACTTTTCCTTTGATTATAAAACGGCAGACCAGTAAGTTTTTAGGGTAGCTCCCTCTTGCCTGCCTGCTTGTAAGCCTCATAAGCATTCTATTCTAATAAGTCACTTCTTGTCTATCACGTTGCCTCTTACTGAATTCTTTCTGTCCCGAGACATAAAGGATCAGAGCTCTTTGGAGCACCCTGAAACACCATCTAACAGTTTCAGAATGACTTCAAGTCAATAAGTGTTTGGCAGGACCCCATTATGTTCTTGGTCCAGACGTCATGGGGTCCTGAAATAGCCAGAAATGATACACCACGTTCTTTGCGCAAGTTTGAGAGCAGCATTCCCTCAAGCCTCCCTTCCCCCTGAATCTGAGAAACAGCTGATGCTCGAGGAGGCCTGTGGCTCCACCAACGGGCTGACCATCTCCATGGCAGGGCTCCTTGGCTGGCCTCTTGCCAGAAACTGTGTTCAACTGGAATCTTGCAAGAAGCAGGAGAATCTTGCTTGTTAGGAAATAAGTGTTCCCAGGGCCCAATCCCGACCTGTGGAATCAGAATGTGTTGAGGGAAGGGGTGGGAATGGGGTACAGGAGTCTGCCTACCAGCAACCTGCCCCAGAGGTTCTGATGGGGACCACTGCTCCTGGCACTGAGACAATGTCTGTGCCCAAGACCTGTGGGCCACAGATGACAGGCAGGGATGGGGTGGTGGGGTTAGGGGTTGAGAGGGAGGGAAGTATAGCTCCCCTGAGCCCCATTGTTCCAGCCCCACCCCTACCCACAGAGCAGTTCCCCGACACCAGGTCCATGGGCACGGATGCATCGTGGTCCCTGCCTGCCCCAAGGCTGGGGAGCAGGGCTCCTCCAGATAGCTTGCATCTGAGCTGCTCTGCTGATGCATGCCACCAGGTGGCGCTAGTCGACCAAGAACCGGTTTGCTGTGGGGGCCCAGAAAGGAAAGCCTTTGTTGATTTTACTTCCTGATGTTCTATAATCACCAGGATTACAATCTAAGCAAAAAAGAAAAACAAATAAATACCGCCCCTCTTACTGGGTCTTTGGTCTTTGTCTGGAAAATGATGAGAAAACAACAGACGCCTTGACTATACAACCTGAGGGTTGGCGTTACATCAGTGACATCTCCCCGGCATGGGGAGGAAAGGGGAGACCCAGGAAGCTCACTGTTGCTTTAACCTGCAGGGCAAGGAGCTCCTGGAAGAGGCCCCTGAGGACCAGCTTCTGTTCTTTCCAGGCTCTGCTGCAGCAGCCACACCTCAGCACGGGGGTTCCTGTCTCCAGCTGCCTACCTTTGCTGGGTCTTTGTGGCCCGCTATCCTGCCCTCACTGCTGCACAGAGGCTAGGATTGCATGCAAGGGGCTGAGATCCTGGCTCCTGGAGACCCCAACAGGCTGAAGGTGCCCAGGGACCAAAGATGATGGGGGTAATTGAGGATTGATTGTGGACAGCTAGGAGGGCTTATTTGATCTCCACACTCAACATGGGCTCCACCCACTATCAACTTGGTCTTCATCACCTCATCCTTGACACGGCCTCCACCCTCAATGCCAACATGGCCTCTACCTCTCTCTACACACAACATGGCCTCCCCACCTCTCCGCACTCAACATGGGCACCACTCTCTCCACACTCAACATGGCCTCCACCTCCACTACCAACATGGTCTCCACCCTCACTGCCAACATGGCCTCCACCCTCACTGCCAACATGGCCTCCACCCCTCTCC